>NW_027362895.1:2687500-2777500 GCF_046119375.1 Phyllobates terribilis
TATCAGGGTAATTTCCTAATTTTCTGCTCAGTTTCTTGCTTCTGATCTTGTAAAATTCCCCATTCCATTGCTGATCTGTGCCAGATTATCTGGTTCATTAACCCTCGACTGGTGAGGTGGGGTTTATGTCACGCAACTGGTGAGGTGGGGTTTCCTATACCCCAGTGTTTAGAAATCTCTTATTTTTACAGAAAATGCGAAGATCACGTTTGTTTTAATCGTTTTCTTATTGGCGATTGATTGCATATGAGTGTAACAAATTTTTGACACCCACAAATGGATGGAAGCTAGTGAGACACGTATCCTCATACCAGCATTTTTCAATGAATGGCAGCCGAACAAAAATTCCCTGGGGTGTGGCGACCCCCACCTCACCAGTTGAGGGTTAAAGGGATTTTCCTTTAACCCGTTGGTGCAGCTGTTTTTTTTTTGTAACTGTGCACTAGTCACCTTCCTTGGGTCCAGCACAGGGTCTCTGCCACTGCTCCCAGTGTCTGTTACTGTCCTTTGGCCTCACGTCGACAGCGCTGCAACCAATAACTGAGATCAGCAGCTTTGCCCGAGTTAACGGCACTACTTGCTCAGAGTCACTGAACTCACTGACTGGCTGCAGCGCTGTCAATGTGACAAATAGCTGACACTCTGCATTAGACCCAGAGAGGGTGAGTAAAGTATTGCTTTAAAAAAGAAAAGAAAATTGTATTAAAAAAACTGTAGTGTAATTCTTTAGCATCTTCTATAAGTGCAGCATAAATGACTCTAATGCTATGTCCGTAAAGGACAGCGGCCCAATCTAATCTATACACACCAGCACACACACAACACAAGGGAGTTTACAAAAATATTCTAATTGCACATTACGGAATAAACTACTTTACATACGTACTTTGTACTGATATAGTCACAATTAGGGTAATATTGCTTGATAACATATTTTAAAATATCTTAAAACAAAAATCAATTTCTGCATATAAATTACAGCCAAAATATGCAACACAAAATAAAAAAATAGATCATGATTTTATTATACTCGTCACAAAAATAAGCAATGATGGCATCAATAAATAAACCATAAATAATATATATAAAAAAAACACACAAAACCCTTTGCAATCAAGGAGAACTCCCAAAAGACCTGCGGCTCCACCGTTGGGGTTTGCTCACACACAGCGCTTGTGCAGAATTTTTTTTTTTAAATCTTTGTACCATAAATAGCCACAAAATCTCATTCCCATGTTGCATATTTGTTTATTGACCCACGGTGCGTTCTCAATTCAGGAAGAAGCATGCACCTTTTCATGAACCGTGAGCGTCTGTCTGACTCCAGCACACCTCCTCATCAAGACCAATGTGAACAGCGCCGCTCTTGATGACTCTGGCCCCATCTCTTTTAGGATCATGTTGAGACTGGACAAAAGTAAGAGCTGCTCTATTTTTTGCCCTCATTCATTTCGAGGATTAGTGTCCCTTTAAGAGGCTTTCCCTTTCATTGTTTTTGGGAGTTCTACTTTTAAAAGGGTTGTCCTGGATTAGAAAATGAAAACTCTATTCCCCACCTTCCCCCGCAGACACGGCCCCATGTCTGTTACTGCGGCTCAGCCCCTACATCGCTGGGCTACCACCCCAGGCACAGATCATGGGAAGAAGACGCTGCTTCTGACTATCACGGACCTCACTTATAAGCTGCATCTTCAGAAGATTTTGGAATCTGCAGTTGGGAGGGACGGTCATTTTATGATGATCTTCCTATTACATCTAGTAGCTTTGTTCTTGTATTGTAGCACTACAAGCGCTTGTAAACTCGTCTATAAAACCAATATGATATTGGTCACAATGAGCAGACAAGTCAAGAAGTGAGAATGATTATTCTGGTAAGATTATCCATGCAATTTACAAAAAAAACTAATAGCAGCTTCAATGAGCATTCAAGATGGCAGCCGTCCGCTATGCAGCAGGCAGACACGTAAAGGATGGCGGGGGGATACTACACAACATTGACTCTTACCATATTAGTACTAGCCCAGTAATGTGACGCTGAGACCCCACATGTAACTACCGTGCAGCACGAATATAAAAGGATCAGTACGTTTTCTGAAAACCAGTGTCGGAAGCACTTAGAGAGAACCCTATGGCTCTTAGCCCCCAGATAACATGCAAGGATTCAAGTACGCGGGACCCCGCTAATCCGCTGATGGGCCGGATATCTGCAACGTACAGAGCTGGAATTCCTACAGAAATACAAAAGTGACCAGTAAATTCTGGACTATAAATTCTTATTATCTGCTTTATTTGTATCTTATTTTTCCACCCCAATGTATTCTCAAAAAAGTGATGGGAAATGCAATGTGTAGGGCCATCCTATAGGGACCACAGCTGATTTTTCAATTTCTTTGGGGTTACTGCTCTACCTCGCTTATATAAGTCAATAAGAAAGTCTCTCCCCACTATATTCTGGAGACCTACATAAAAGTGCCAAAGCTTTTTTTTTTTTTTTTTTTATTTCCTCCAATATTGTATTCATACAGGAATGCTTCCATTAAAGTTTGCAACATACTGTACTTTTTGGCATCTGTTTGAAGGATGGACCTATTTTGAAGTTCTGAAAAGTCTAATAGATCTGTACCGATACCGATTAATAATTAAAGGGGTTGTCCCGGACTTTAACATTGATGGCCTTTCTTTAAAGAGGTGGTCCACTACATTGTATAATGACCCCATCGATTTACACATGTTAACTAAATAAATGTTTTTGTAAATACCTCCTGCTTCCATATGTACCTGTGGGTGGCGCTATTGCTGACTTCTTAGTCTGCATCACGTGACCCCGGCTGCAGGTATTTAAAAGGTGTAATTTGATGGGGGCATTATACAATGTAGTGACCACCTCTTTAAGATAAGGCATCAATGTTTGATCAATTGGGGTGCTCATTAGCGGAGCTGCACTGCGGAGCTCTGTGGAGGGAATAGTGGCTGCGGCTGCGTACTACACATCTGCCCCCTAATGATTTGAATGGGTGGCCGATATGTAGTACTCCGTCAACAGAGCTCGGCACCTGAGCATTTCTGGCCACCGTTGACACAGGAACAGCTACAGCACGCACTATCAATCAGACATTGATGATCAAGTATAGGCCTTCAATAAAGTCTTGGACAGCCCCTTTAAAGTCTCCAAATGAGATTCTGAAGTTTTGTTTCATTGGCAGTCTATGTGGAAACAGTATAAAGTTACAGAAGATCGGACCGATGGTATACCATAGCACAAAACATTAGTCTTTAAGGGATTATTCAGCCATAGACATTGGGTCATGGTTTTAATCATGTGACGAAAATCACATTGTTTTACTGTAAATTGCTGTGGTCACAGGCCAAATAGTTTATGCTTGCGTCCTTTTTTTCGAACTTTTCTCGGCCAGGTGGCAAGAACCTTACATGTGATAGTCATGCCTAACATAACTAGGAGGTAGGGAATTAATACCCAATGTCAGATCCTGGATGACCACCATTAGTCTACCAGCAACTTACACAGAAGCAAAGCACATTCAGATCTTTCACACAGTGGACCTAAACCCGAAAACGATGTAAGTGTCCATATTTCCAGTACAGGGCACCTTTGTCAATGACAAACCTTAAATATACAAATATATTGGGACAGGATTCATGCTCCACGGACATGTGGTTTGAAATCATGAAAGGAAACAAAATGCATTATAAGGTTGGCTCTTAAAAAAAGATAACTGTTTCTGAATATTCCCGGAGGCTGCAGACACGCACTTAAGGCGTAGAGCCAATAAACGATGAACGAGCGCTCATAGGAATCATTTCAACATACGATTATTGGCCCATCTAACCAGGACCACAATCGGCAGACAAACTAGGAAAGCACCGTTTCATTGGGTGCGATACATTTTATGCATTCATTAAAATTCTTAACGGCAGCACATTACTCAGTGTAAACAGGAGACGTGCTGCTGATAACAGGATACCAGATTATTAGCGATCATTGTGTCCCCGTCATTGTTTCGTCAACCTGTGTATGCACTTTTCCAATTGTCAGTCGTTCAATTGCCTGGATCAGACCGACTATATAGGACATTAGTATCTGGTCTCCGATGCACAAACTACCACTGATACATGTGAACAAAGTCGATATGTTTTTTTTTCCCCCAGTATATCCCTCCCAGCTTACATCACTCCCTATAAATAAATAGAAGCACTAATATAATAGCAAGTGGTTAATAAGACCTCTAAGCAGTCAGGAACACTGCTTCATCTGAATCGGGATCCTTCCCACTGTCCTCGCTGGGTAACGAGTCTCCACCACTCGGAGACCGGCAGCTCAAGTCCTCCACCCCAGATTCCTGGTCACTGTTAGCCGACAGGTCGGGGTCCGAGCTCTTCAAATGGTCCTGGGTTAGGATCAGGGCCGAGTCCTCCTCACCTTGGGATGAACTACGAGAGGGAAACAGCTTCAGGTTGGTGCTGTAATCTTGGGGCGTATTAGCCGGAGAGTGTTTGGTGATGCATATCTGGAAGTTGTGGATTTTTGGCTGGTCATTGAGATTCTTGTAGGTTTCATTTGACTCTCGAGTTTCCAGTTTTGTTAATCTCTAAAGGAAAAATTGTTAGACAAGAGCAAAAGTTACATTGGGTTAGGGCATGTTAATGTAACCTCTACATGCAAGTCGATCAGCAGTGGTTTAATGGTCTGTTTAGTAAGGCCGGCCGCACTTATGTTATCGTCAGCACATTTCTCGTTTACACAGGACAATGTGCTGCTAATGATAATTTTTAAACGTGCTCAAAAATTATCACACCAATGAATGCTTTGCCCCTCCATTGGATGTTTGATGGCCTGTTTAGGCAGCCAACAGTTGGGAATGAGGGAACGCTCCCTAACCCAATTATTGGCCTGCCTAAATGAACCTTTACTTGAAAACTTTATACCAATGAACAAACTTCTCTGGTGCCATAAGAAAGCCATAACGCCACAGTGCTCAGGCATTACTGACATTGAAAAGACACAAGGTAGAGACCCTGGTTACAGTGATGTGTCACTTAATGGTCTGATTGCTGTAGTTTTTATAAAATCACTATTTTATCAGCAAGCAGATTATCATTGGGGACTAGTAAACCTGCTGCCAGGTAGTCCTACATATTCATAAGCTCTGTACAACCCCGCCCCCATCACTGATTGGCAGCTTTCTGCAAATCTAGTATACACAAAGTGGCCAATCAGTGGTGTGGGCAGGGTTATACAGAGCTCAGCAGTCAGAGAACTGCCAATCAGTGATGTGGGCGGGGTCTGCTGCAGATAACACAGTAATTTTATCAAAATGACAGCAGGTAGCCCAGTAAGTGACAGATTGTTGGAATCAGGGCCTCTGCCCCTATATTGCGCTGCACTCAGATGGGTAGCAAAAACCTGGTAACAGATTCCCTTTAATGGTGCTCTCTTCCAGTTATTGTGTTGGAGAACACCAAAGACGTAGGGCATCGGCTAAAAATGATTGCCTCTTTTTTATCTTGTGCAGGGTTTTTATATATAATCATTTAAAATTGTTTCTCAGTCACCATTAAAAGCTGAATTGGTTTACACTGAAACCTAAGCGGAGGTATAAACATCAAAAACATATAGGCCAGGAAGCTGGATTTTCAGTATTTCTACCACACCTTCTCCATGAACTCCATTTCCTCCTCCAGCTGCTGCGTCTCTTCTTTTACTGCCTGTAGAAAATCAGTGACTGACTGGGGAGGGTGCATTCCTTTCTCAAATCGGTTATAGAGGCCCCTCCAAAACCTTCCATGGTGAAAAATAAGTTTGAAGAGTTAGTATATGCACAAGTACAGAAGATTATCATCGAGCAATTCTCATGATATATGTTCTTAAGACGTGCTAGCTCATGGTACACACATGAAGGGCTAGCTCACAATGCTGTATATTCTCCCATGCCAGAGAATTGGGCCGATTATACTAATGACACTCTGCTTTAACTCTGAGTGTGATCCAATTTTCTCGCATGGAAGAATTGCAGCACAGGTGTGGAGAAGATGGAGGACTTAATTTTTCCATCTTCTCCATTGTCTCTGTGCACGTACATCAGACTGCACTCGGATAACATAGTATATTATTGGTCCGAGTGCTATCCGATAAAACATCACATAGCACTAGCACTCGGCCGTGTTACGTGGCAATGTGAGCGAGTCCTAATGAGTCCCTCAGTGGCTGATCTATGGCTGGTGACTTCAGATTAGTGAAAATATGTGGTGGCAAGTTGGGCCTCATTACTCGGACAGCACACTGACACATCCTATCCTTACACTATTCACATGTCCGTTCTGTTATTTTGCTGACTGATGGTCTGTATATAAACAGAGACATCCCCTACATTGACCTTATTTGCGGACATCCAAGTTGCATCCTACTGCTATTCTTCATTTTCACTGACTGGGTACTTGAAGAAGCTTGGGAAACCTCTGTCACGTTGTTTTTGCATATGGCAAAACCATTGATAAAAACGGACATGTGGACTAAATATGCCCGAAAATTGGATCTAACACACTTGCAAAATTGGTCTGTTTTGTACAGGCAAACAAAAAAAAAACAGCTTTTGCCTGGATTCACACGTGTGTTTTGCGGTCTGAGTATGCTTCAATGCAAAGACTGGCTTCAGGTCTCCTGACCCAAACTCGACTTTATATTATGCGTTTATATAGAAAGTTCCCGATCAGGGACATCCGCATGCTCTATTAAAGGGGTTGTACCAAGTATATAAGTAATCCCCTATCAACGGGATTTAGGAATTGATCGCTAGGGGTCAGTTCCACAGAGAATGAATGGAGTAGAGATGTACATGCTCCCCCTCTGCTCTGTTCAAAGCTTGCTCTACAGAACCTCCTGGGGATTGTTGGGGGTCCCAGCGGTCTGACCCCCAAAGATCAATACTTTATCGCAGTCTAAATATGTGCAAAATGAATCACCGTGTCACAAGCTGTCATAGATGTCAGTAAATCTGTCTAAAGTGAATTGATTTGTGCCAGGCAGAAGATAGAACTGACGAGTGAGCTCTGACGCAACCCCTAAATGTAGACCATGGTTACAAGTGGGAAGAGTGTTGGGCCTTGGATTTCACCACTGAAGGACACATTGGGCTCATGATACGTCACCCCGCTTCTTTCACCTGTAAAGTTAGGGTTGATGTTTCTATATATGAATGATAAGTATATGGTGTGTTAGAGTTCTGCTGCTTTATTCAGTGCAGAGGAGGAATCAGAATAACCTCTTACCTGAAGTGGCATGGAGTGGTGTGTGGTCTCAGAGTTCCTTGGGTCTGACTGTGATCTGCTCTGTACAGAGGGTTCATGTAATCCAACCGCTGCTTCCACAGGTAAGACCAGAGGGAGTAGGTCCTCTCCTGAATTCTGAAAGATGATGATTGCATCACTGATATATTGAGATTATGAGAGCTGCAAGTATACCCGTCACCACTGCAACCTGCACTAACACTAAGGGCTCATTCAGACGGACATTTTTTGTGTACGAGTCCTATTTGTGTTATTTCCAGATACGACTTGTACCTAGAAGAGTGAATGGGGCCATTCACATATCTGTGATTGTTTGAGAGACGGAAAATCGTGGCAAAATGTACGATAGTACGATAGTTATCTGAGTGTCAGGTCAAAATTAACAATGCACATCCATGGGTCAGTGAAAAAAAAAAAATCGGCCAACAATTAATTGCCATCTGAGCGCTGTCCAGTTTTCCAGGTCTGTTTGATGGAAAAAGATGAAGAAACTGAAGCTCAGGCCAAACTCTAATGATAAAAACTGACACTGACCAAACTGGTGAAACTGTGCCTGATTCTCTTATATGAATGAGCCACAAGTTCTATAGCTTTCAGTGTTTCTTTGCATAGTAGCTGTGTAGCTTCATAGTCAAAATTGGAAAATCCGTTTCCAAAAAGTAGATGGAAAGATGCACTGAACTGCTTGGCCCCACCACGGTGCACCGAGCGCCTGTACTTGATTTGAACAGTCCTTCTGTACTGACAGTCCCTTTACAGCAGTGTTCCCCAACTCCAGTCCTCAGGACCCACCAACAGATCATGTTTTCAGGATTTCCTTAGTATTGCACAGCTGATGGAATTATTGCCTGTGCAGGTGATGCAATTATCAGCTGTGCAATACTAAGGAAATCCTGAAAACATGGCCTGTTGGTGGGTCCTGAGAACTGGAGTTGAGAACCACTGCTGTAAAGGGTTAGGAGATAACTTTCTGAATGCAGGAGGTCTGACCGATGGGACTTTTAGCGATGCTGAGAATGGGGCTCTTCAGTGATCAGCAGAAGGCCTCATTCACATGTACAGGTTTAAACAGGTATGTGAAAAAATGGTATCAGTGTGTCCATTTTTACCATCATTGTGTTATCAGTGTTCTTCTCGTATGGATAAATATGTTATAAAGTTTCTCCTATGCTTTGTAATGTTAAAGAAGTTGTCCAGTACTTTATATTACTCCCCCCCCAATGTATCCCCCCGGGGCCCCTAAGACTTTGCTGATAATGCCTGTGAGCTTCGCTATCGGTGGCCGCTCACAGGCATCACGTGACCCCACGCTGATGTCACGACAAGTGAGGCGTGACTCAGCGCTGGGGTCCCTACGGTGGCTGCTGGGTTGTGGGCAGGGTTACACCTCCTCCCCACGCGTCACTCCCAGCATCTACCGCGCTTTCCCAATGAATGGGGAGAGGCAGAGCGTGCGGTGGATGCCGGGTGTGATGTGGGGGGGGGTAACCCCGCCCACAGTCTGGCATCCACCTGGAACGCGGAAGACAGAGACCCCCGGCTGCTGCCAGCGACATCGGCGGGGGTCACGTGATGCCTGTGAGCGGCCAGTGATAGCGCCACTCACAGGCATTATCTGCAACGGTAGGTAATTACAAAAATCCTTAGGGGTCTCGGGGAGACACATTGGGGGGGGGGTAATATAAAGTACTGGACAACCCCTTTAATCTCGGACAGCACCATGATGCCATCCGTGGGCTGTCTATGTTCTTCATGGACCCATAGACTTGTATAGGTCTTTTTCATCTGTGATATTGGAAGAAAAAACAGACATGTCTCCGTGAGTTTTGCACAGACACATAGTCCATGAAAATCCACAGGCATGTGAATAGCATTAGCATTAACACGTACATGTGGATACGGATGTCTGAATGAGGCCTCAATGAGAGCTTGATATTTTAAGAATATCTCTTTAAAGCCATGATCCTCTAGTTACAAGGATGTATCTCATGTCCTTGGCTACTGACCTGCAGGTTAGGACATTTTGTGACTGGGAAAGAAGATCTACAAGATTTCAACATTACTCAGGACAGAGAATATCTTCAAGAAGTATCTTCTAGTGGACCATTGGTTACATCAGGAACTGTGCAATTCTTAAATCCATGTACCCATCTTATTTTATTATTGGCATTTTGATTTCACCATTCTTATGTTTCTCTGTACAGTGGCACTGCCAGCGATGCCAGCGACCCAGATGGGCAGGAAAAAACTGAAATGGTTTAGGTTCACATACCCATTCAGTCTCCGGATATGTGGGAGTCCCTAAGGTCTGACACCCCCACCAATCCTGAAGTGATGGCATATCTTACCAATATGCCATCACTTTATACATTTTTCTCCTGCACAGTTATTGAAAATTTTTTGCCAAGGTTCAACCTTCACAGTTTATAAGTGATTGCTGTTATCCAGACTGTGGGGCACCGTGTGATCAGATCAGCATCAGGGACACGTCAACCATCCATATTCTATTTCTGTTACAAGCCTATAGTGACCATACACAGAGCACATATTCTCTCACATCAGTTCCTTCCTCTCCTTCTCGCAGTTGCACAGAAAGTTTCCATACTGACAGGAGTATATATGGTGTTGTATGTGGACCAAGAATCTCTCATTAAATTCAAACGCACAGGGAAACTGCTCCATGAGCTGCCAGACACATTCCAGGAACTGGTCTATCACTGGGGACACCTCCTTGGGATCCCCATCTAAATTTCCATACCTTAAAAAAAAAAAAAAAAAATATGCTGAAGCAATGCAATTGGGGTATATGCATGCAACATCTTTTTCAGGTGGACTGCACTCCCAAAACCGCCTGAGACTGGGAATGGCACAGAAAAACTACAGTAAGTATATTATATTAGAATGTATGGTGTTTTTTTTTTGTCTCTTTTGCTGAGAGGAGGAGAGCTGATGGAAGATTTGGAAAGTGACACAGCTAAACTCAGCTGTGCTGACCCTAGCCCCACACTGACTGCTGGGCCCATATCTGAAATGTGTTGATTGATGGGATTTGAATACAGTTGATATTCTAATCATGCAGGAGGTTAGACCAGGAGATCCGGGCTTTCATTATAACCCACACACTGAGAAACCTGCTGTAAGATATGGTGTGGAGGTGTTCTTTTTCTAGCATCTTGCTGCCTGTTTATAATTGGACAACATCGTACAAGGAGAAGTACATGCCCCACAGTGAAAGCTCTCTGATAACACCCACTTGGATGTAACGAAAATTAACTCATTAGGTGACAAATACTTTGATTGTTAATATCCCTGCAACAGAGATGCAAAATAAAAAAAGAACTAACAATTATTTTTTTTTCTGCTCTGAAGCTACAACGTGTTTTCAGTTCAACATGAAAAATTTGGTGAAAGGCCCTCTGTAAATAAGTGACTCTGTTTGACTTTTCCAACATATGTGCAGTGACCAGGGTTACCTGTGATTAAATTTGTGTCCAAATGAAATCCAGTCTTTTTCAATTAACACCTAATAGTAATTGGGAAAAATAAAAGTTACACTATGCAAAAAATATCAACTCCGTAAATCTCCACCAGTACATAGAGTATATGAAATGAAACCTCTTACCATAAATACTCTGATGGTTCGGTAATAGGGGTCAAGTAACAGACTGGATACAGAGCAGACCTGAGCGGTGCGGTCCCATCCATCAGAACAATGAACGAGCACGCTGGCGCCCTCTTCTGACACGGCCTAAATGTGCAAATTAAATGTAAAATATTACACATTTATATAATTACAAATCTCGTTTATTCTCAGCACTAAAAGGATCATTTTTGTACAGTCCGTGCCTAGAATAGTACAAATCAGACAAGCAGCACTAGAATATGAACAGATACAACACATCTTACCTTTACAATGAAGATACCAGCATCTAGGATTGTTTTCACGTGTTTTAACCAGCCAGAGGATTCAAGACCCCAAAGAAATTCACCCATAGAAGGAGATCGGAGCTCACAAACTGCAATCATGAACAGAACAATAAGCTCACTATAGCAACAGATTCTGTATGTGAAGTATTTCTGCTCCAAGACTTGAGATAGAGAATATATATATATATATATGTATATATATATATATATATATATATATATATATATATATATATATATACAGTCATGGCCAAAAGTATTGAGAATGACACCAAAATTATATTTTCACATGATCTGCTGGCCTCTGGTTTTTATTAGTGTTTGTCTGATGTTTATATCACATACAGAAATATAATTGCAATCATATTATGAGTACCAATAGGTTATATTGACAGTTAGAATGAGTTAATGCAGCAAGTCAATATTTGCAGTGTTGCCCCTTCTTCTTCAAGATCTCTGTAATTCTCCCTGGCATGCTCTCAATCAACTTTTGGACCAAATCCTGACTGATAGCAGTCCATTCTTGCATAATCAATGCTTGCATTTTGCCAGAATTTGTTGGTTTTTGTTTGTCCACCCGTCTCTTGATGATTGACCACAAGTTCTCAATGGGATTAAGATCTGGGGAGTTTCCAGGCCATGGACCCAAAATCTCTATGTTTTGTTCCATGAGCCATTTAGTTATCACCTTTGCTTTAGGGCAAGGTGCTCCATCATGCTGGAAAAGGCATTGTTGGGCGCCAAACCGCTCTTGGACGGTTGGGAGAAGTTGCTCTTGGAGGACATTCTGGTACCATTCTTTATTCATGGCTGTGTTTTAGGCAAGACTGTGAGTGAGCCGATTCCCTTGGCTGAGAAGCAACCCCACACATGAATGGTTTCAGGATGCTTTACAGTTGGCATGAGACAAGACTGGTGGTAGCGCTCACCTCTTCTCCGAATAAGCTGTTTTCCAGATGTCCCAAACAATCGAAAAAGGGATTCATCAGAGAAAATGATTTTGCCCCAGTCCTCAGCAGTCCACTCCCTGTACCTTTTGCAGAAAATCAGTCGGTCCCTGATGTTTTTTCTGGAGAGAAGTGGCTTCTTTGCTGCCCTCCTTGAATCCAGCCCTTGCTCAAAGAGTCTCCGCCTCACAGTGCGTGCAGAAGCACTCACACCAGCCTGCTGCCATTCCTGAGCAAGCTCGGCACTGCTGGTAGTCCGATCCCACAGCTGAAACAGTTTTAAGATACGGTCCTGGCGCTTGCTGGTCTTTCTTGGGCGCCCTGGAGCCTTTTTGACAACAATGGAAGCTCTCTCCTTGAAGTTCTTGATGATGCGATAGATTGTTGACTGAGGTGCAATTTTTGTAGCTGCGATACTCTTCCCTGTTAAGCCATTTTTGTGCAGTGCAATGATGGCTGCACGTGTTTCTTTAGAGATAACCATGGTTAACTGAAGAGAAACAATGATACCAAGAACCAGCCTCCTTTTAAAGTGTCCAGTGATGTCATTCTTACTTAATCATGACTGATTGATCGCCAGCCCTGTCCTCATCAACACCCACACCTGTGTTAATGGATCAATCACTAAAACGATGTTAGCTGCTCCTTTTAAGGCAGGACTGCAATGATGTTGAAATGTGTTTTGGGGGTTAAAGTTCATTTTCTGGGCAAATATTGACTTTGCAAGTACAGTAATTGCTGTTAAGCTGATCACTCTTTGACATTCAGGAGTATATGCAAATTGCCATTACAAAAAATGAAGCAGTAAACTTTGGAAAAATTACTATTTGTCTCATTCTCAATACTTTTGGCCATGACTGTATATATATATATATATATATATATATATATATATATATATATATATATATAGGGTTGTGTAGGATACTCCAAGTGCGGATATGACTTAAAAATTGTACAATGAAATTGTAAAATTCTGTATTATTTATTATATTGGGGTTGGTCACTTTATATAAAAAAATTCCAAAAGGGTGATAAAATGTAATGTTTGGCACATACAACTATAGATTACTTCCCCGGAGTTTGCCTTCTTCCTAAGGTGCGCCTGGAGGCCATGTTTCTCCCCAGGTAAGTTATACACCTCTACCCATCTACGTGATGTACAAGAAAACATGATTCATCAGACCAGAACCCTTTCTTCTATTACTCTATGGTTCAGTTCTGATGCCCATATACCCTTGTAGGTGCTTTTGGCTGTAACCGGGTCAGCATGACAATGACCAGTGTGCATCTCCATATGTAATAAGCTGCAATACTTTATCCTGACATCTTTTCTTCATAGCCAAAACTTAATTTTTCAGCAATATGTGCCACAGTATTTCTTCTGCAGCACCGGACCAGCTGGGGCTACTGTACCTTTCGTTCCACACAAGTATCAATGAGCCTTGGGCGCCCATGACTCCGCCACCTGCTCACCGGATGTTCTACCCTGGTAGGCACTAACTATTGTATGCCAGGCACACCCCACAACACCTGCTGTTTTTGAGATCTTCTGACAACCCTCATGGGGGCACCTCTGACAAGGAGAATATTGAGATCTCTAGACATCATGATTTGTCCATTGAAAATGGAGCTGTTTAGGGAATAGAGCGCACAGAACATAGGGAAAAAAAACAGTGGAGGGGGAAAGAAATAATTTGAGGTGCTCACCTGGAGGGATTGTGAGAGTCACAGCTCCTAAACCAGGAGTAATATAACGCTAGCTGCCATCTATAAGAAATATCTTTTATGTATTCTTTTACCCTATGCACAAAATAAACGTTCATGGAAAACTATGAATTGGCAGCAGCGTGTGCAATGTCCTCAAGGGCCAACATACATACGCTGAAAGTAGATTTGCAAATAACATTTTTCGCTGTTGCCCGTTCCTGTGGCACCATTAATGTACTAGGCCTTAATGAGTTTGGTGACATAACGTCTTGTGATCGCTATTTTAACTCTCTAAGAACCAGGGAGTTTTTTATTTAAGCGCTTTTTGTGTTTATGGAGCTGACGTTTTTATTGATACCAATTTGGAGCACATATAACGTTTTGCTAGCTTTGTATTGGATTTTTTTTGTTAAGTGAGGTGACAAAGAACCCACAATTTTGGCATTTTGATTTTTTTTTTCTGCAATGTTTACCGTAAAGGTTAATTACCATAATTCCATACTTTGATACATCTGACTTTTACGGATGTGGCGATACCAAATGTTTTTTTTTCCGTTTCTTTGTTTTTAATAGGGAAAACGTGGGATAGTTAAAAATTATCTATTTTTTATATTTTGACTTTTTATTTTTTTTTCATTTTTTTTGTACCCATTAGTGGACTTAAACATGTGATCCTTGGATTGCTTATATATACTGTAATACCACAGTATTGCGGTATTTACTAGAAATCATGGTTGCCTATGGCACTCAGTCTGCTGTAAAAAGTACTAAGATGGGCCTTAAAGGTAAAGGCATTTTGCCCATAGCGGTAGACCACGTGGCCACTATGGCGCTCATTAGCTGGGAAAGCCTGATGCTACAGGGCTTTCTTCTTCCGCATATCATTCTTTGAAAGATGGCCTTTGTTCCTCATCATTCAGCCTGTACGTCTGTGCTCGAAGTCTCAGCACTGCAGGTGCAATGACGTCACTAGATCGGGCCCTCTGTGCGGAGTTTTTTTTTATTTTGGCAACAAGAAAAGCGTATACTGTGGGATCCATCATACATGATGTGGGGCGGCCATCATACTGTGTGAGCGAACTGTTGGGGGCCATCATACTGTGTGAGCGAACTGTGGAAGACATCATACTGTGTGTGTATATGTGTGGGGGGCTGTAAGAGCATCATACTGTGTGTGTGTGTGGGGGGGGGAGTAGTGTAGGTGCATTATACTGGTGGGGTTTGCCATGGGGTCATCATGTTGTCCATGTAAGGACTACTGTGGGAGAAAATTATGACAGGAGATTCACTCCGAGGTATCGCACCGTGTGTGGAGGGCAGCATACTCTATGGGGTTTATTAAAATGGTATCAGTGTGTGCAAACAAGAGGAATCAGTAGCAGGGGCATTATTTCTGTGTCCAAGCCACAAAACATGTCCTCTCCCTGTATTTAAAAGTTGGAAAGTAGGCCCTTGTGTGACTGCATCAATATGTTTTAACCCTGCCTAGTCCATCAATATAGACTCTTGGTATGGGGCCCCATGATTTCTATGAACGCCTCTGCTTAAGCTGGCCCCCGGCTGCTGTGGTAACCCATCGATTAACAGCGCACATTCAAAATAGTTAACAGACACCATCAGCTTCTTGTGGAGTTCCTGAGCCACCTCCACACACGCAGGCTCCTTCTCAGGATGTTCATTCACATCCTAATGCGGTGAGAGGTTACATATAAAAATAAAATCCTAAAATCTTGGAATTTTTGCTTTGCCCACTAATACTCCATTTACACAGACAGATTAGTGGCAGTAAACCACCACTAACTGGTAAATATTTACTGATTGTCGGAGGTTTAGAAGCCTGTTTACACAGGAAAACCATGCTAAATGATGTGCGTTGAACGTTCAGAAGGCGTAAGCTTTGCAGCTCCTCAGAAGAATTTTTTATTTTTACCAGGAGACCTGGACCCCCGTGGTCTAGAGGTCTCAGCGCTGCTGGGACCCCTGGCCCTCCCCTGGCGGATCTGCGTACCCCCTAAGGAGGTCCCCGCATAAGCCTGCCGGCCCCGGGGGATACAGGGTGCTCCCTGGCGGAGACGCACACTGCATCTAGGGGTCCCTGCGAGCTCCGCCGTGGGGGGGAGCGAAGGGCCATGGCGTCACACATCCCTGGGGGTCCCTGTGGCGCTCAGCTGGGTAAGTGCCCTGTGTGTGTGTGTGTGTTACTGTCTTATGGTGACTGCACCTTTTGTCTTTTCAGGCAGAGGTGTAATACTGGAGAATGCACATCACCGCTGCTGTTAGCAGGGGAGCGGGTCAGAGGAGCGCGGGCTCCGTTAGTGTAACGGGGGGCGTGGCTTATGTTCTTGGCTGCCTGCCATCGTCTGTGCAGACAAGAAGCGCCTGGAAAGCGCGCGCTGGGCAGTCCCCGCCCCCCTCCTGCCTTCCTTCTCTTCGGCTCTGCAAACGGCCATTGCCTCACGGAGCTCAGCGCTGTCCTCTCCCTCCCCCCTGCTCTCCGCTCTCACACACAGGCTCCAGGAAGCTGGTGAGTCATCTGTTTGTCTCATCTCTACAGCACAGAGCGCTGCTGTCTTCTCTGCTGCATGCACACCTTAGTCCTTTTAAGGCAAGGTGCATTGCGTGTTCAGCAGCATTAACCCCTTCTGGCCATCATCAGAAAACCTTTTTTCTGCAATGCTGGGGTAGCTTTTCTCCCTCTAAGGAGAATCTTTAACCCTTCAGTGCTTGGTAAATTGTTTTGTGGGAACAGGCTGTGATAGCAGGATCTCACTTCCCCGGTTACTGTGCTCTTGTAAGGGGTTATTACTGCTCTTTCCACGACGCTCGCTACTGAGTAGGGGGCATGTCGGATCAGGGTCCAGGCGGCGCGGACCTCTCTCCCGGCCCGCTTCAGGATCGGTCACGCGTATCTGATATGCCGGGGTTGACGGCGTCAGGTTCGTCTCTGGTCAGGGGCCTCAGTGATGTTAAAGCGCTCACTCGCTCCATTGACAGTCTGTCTGACCTCCTGGGTCACTGGGTATCAGCTAAGTCCCTACCGGCGCGGGGCAAGAAGCGCCACAGGCCTGTGGTGGCGCTGTCTCCTCCGCGCAGCGCATCAAAGGCTTCGGATTCACCGACAAGCTCTGCTGGTGAGATCTCCGATTCTGATGAAGAGGATCGGCAGGGTCGCTCGGCTTCGCTTTCAGGCCACGTGGATGCTCTTATTGGAGCCATGCGGGAAGTGTTATAGCTGTCTGAAGAGGTGACGAGGCCGGGCAAGTCGGCCCGGCTGTATCAGGAGTCGCGTCGGGCTCGTTCGACACTGCCAGCGCACGATGAACTTAACGAGGCGGTGGAGAGAGAATGCCTGTGTCCGGATAAGCGCTTCCAAGGGATGCGGTTTTTTGATGCCCTGTATCCCTGCTCCACAGAGACGATCGCTAATTGGGTCCCCTCTCCTGAAGTGGACGTGCCATTGTCTCAGCTGAGCAAATCTTCTTTGCTTCCGGTTAAAGGGAAGGCGAGTCTACAGGATCCGCTGGACAGAAGGACGGAGTTAGCGGCGAAGTCCATCTACGAGGCCGTGGGTCATGGATTCCGAGCGGCCTTGGGGGCCATGTGGGGACAGCCTGTACATCTAGTGCACTAGTTAGGCGTTGGGCCAGATGGTGATGCTGAGCAGTGTCTGCCCTGGCTGGACCAGAATGGGAGACCACAGAATCCACAGATGATTCTGACCCAATTTCATGCCCAGCACATGCCTGACACCTAACATTATACTGGTGAGGCTTCCCTGAGATGGTTGGATCAGCTGCGGTCAGCATGGCAAGATGGGACTCCGCTGTCTGACGTGGAAAGGCTCTTCCAGCTGTTGGAAGAGGTGGCCCGATATAGCAGAGACGCAGTGCTGGATACTACTTTGTTTCTGTCCAGGGCTCAAGCCTCGGCCGTCACAGTCAGTAGAGCACTGTGGCTCAAACAGTGGACTGGAGACGCAGTATCCAAACAAGGTTTGCTTACTCTGGCGTACAAGGGCGGTCTGCTTTTTGGTTCGGACCTCACGGAGCTGATTGCTAAGGCCAAGGATGTGGCTTTGCCACAGCGGAAAGCAGCGGCCTCTACGTCTGACAGGTCAAGTGCCGGTAGTGGTCGTCGGTCCTTTCGACCCAGGGGACGATTCGATCAGCCCTCTTGGAGATTGGGTCGTCCCTCGTCTTCCGGTAAGAAGTCCACCCAGAAATCCCGTACTCCCTGGAAACAGCATTTCCGTCGGGACAAAAGGGAGGCTGACAAAAAGCCCGCTAAGGCGGACTGACGCCAGGATCCCTCTCGAGGGCTCTCGGGTGGGAGGTCGGCTGCTACAATTCGGGTCGGTTTGGGCGTCCCACGAATCGGACGCCTGGGTGACACGGGTTGTGTCAGCGGGCTATTTCATAGAGTTTCACTCTCTACCCCCGGACAGGTTTTGTCAGTCTCGCATCCCGTCCGTGCCCAAGCTGGCTGCTGCTCTGCTGCGGGAGGTCAACTCTCTTCTGCAGCAGGGTGTAGTGGTTCCGTTTCCGCCGGAGGACCGGGGAAGGGGGTTTTTACTCTAACCTTTTTGTGGTCCCCAAAAAAGGAGGACAAGTTTCATCCCATTCTGGACCTCAAGGATTTGAATCTTCATGTCCGAATCCGGAAATTCCGTATGGAGTCTCTTCGCTCTGTCGTGGTGGCCTTGTCGCAGTACGATTTTTTGGTGTCGATCGACATCCGCGACGCCTATTTGCATGTCCCTGTTGGCAGGGCTCACCAGTGCTTCCTGCGTTTCGCCGTAGGGCAGGCCCATTACCAATTTGTGGCCCTACCTTTCGGGTTGGTCTCGGCGCCCAGGGTTTTTACAAAGGTTCTGGCGCCGCTCATGGCGCTCCTTCGAAAGCAAGGAGTTCCGATTCTCCCCTACCTGGACGACCTGTTAATTGTGGCGCCCACAGCGGAGGAGGCAGTGACAGCTCGCGATCTCTCCCTTCAGCACCTGGAAGACTTCGGGTGGCTGGTCAATTGGAAGAAGTCGTCATTGGAGCCGTCGCAGTCAATCCTGTTCTTGGGGATGCATTTCGACACCGTACGGGCAGTGGTGTCCCTCCCTCCGGACAAACAAGCGAACCTTCGTCACCACGTCCAGGCTATGAGGTCGGTGAGGGCGATGTCCCTTCGGAAGTGCATGCGCCTTCTGGGTCTGATGGTGGCAGCAATGGAAGCGGTGCCGTTTGCACAATTTCATTCCCGGGATCTCCAAGATCTTATTCTGACCCGTTGGGACCGATCTCCGACTTCGCTGGATCGCTGTGTCGTCATCTCCCTCAGGGTGCGAGAGTCTCTTGGATGGTGGTTACGTCTGGAGTCTCTATCCCTGGGGAAATCCCTTCTTCTCCCACGGTGGTCGGTGATTACCACCGATGCCAGCCTGACTGGCTGGGGGGGGGGTTTGGAACGACCTCTGGGTTCAGGGGGTCTGGTCGTCAGAGGAGTCGTCTCTGCCAATCAACATTCTGGAGTTGAGAGCAATATTTCTCTGCCTCCGACATTGGACGGTCCCTTTGAGCGGTCTGCCGGTCCGGATTCAGACGGACAATGCGACAGCTGTCGCGTATATCAACCATCAGGGCGGGACGAGGAGTTCCAGACTCATGATGGAGGTCTCTCGGATCCTGCTTTGGGCCGAGTTCAGGGTTCCAGTCATCTCCGCGTTTCACATCCCGGGTGTGCTGAATATCTCGGCGGACTTCCTCAGTCGCGAGCGGGTAGATCCCGGAGAATAGAGTCTTCATCCGGAGGTTTTTACTCTGCTGTGCTCCCGTTGGGGGACTCCCCAAGTGGACTTGATGGCATCCAGGCTGAATGCCAAGATTCCGACAATCATGTCCAGGTACAGGGACCCGGAGGCTGTGGCGGTAGATGCTCTAGTGGCCCCGTGGGACCAGTTCGAGCTGATCTATGTGTTTCCGCCGGTATCCTTACTTCCTCTGGTGATCAGGCGGATCAATCTCGAACGAGTATCGGCGATTTTGGTGGCGCCGGATTGGCCGCGGAGGGTGTGGTATTCAACGCTGGTGTCTCTTCTGGCAGCGCCTCCGTTTCCACTGCCTCTTCGCCCGGACCTGTTAACTCAAGGGCCCATTCGTCATCCGGACCTGAAGTCACTTCGTTTGACGGCGTGGCTCTTGAGACCGAAATCTTGACCCGTCGTGGGTTTTCGTCCGAGGTCATTGCCACCTTGCGGGCGGCCAGAGGTCCAGCTACGACTAGTATTTATCACAGAACTTGGGAGGCCTTCTATTCATGGTGTTCTGGATCGTCAAGGAACCCGAGGGTTTTTTCCATTCCCAACTTCTTGGCCTTTCTGCAATGTGGTCTGGTCAAGGGTCTAGCAGTTAGTACCTTGCGGGGTCAGGTCTCTGCACTATCCGGGCTTTTTCGGAAGGCTATTGCCTCACGCAGGGATGTGCGTTCATTTTTTCGCGGGGTTGCACATAAGTTTCCGCCTCGGAGGGCGGTTGTGGCTCCTTGGCGGCTCAATTTAGTTTTGGAGGCTCTTCAGCATGGGCCGTTTGAGCCTATGGATTCAGCTACGCTTTACTTGCTTTCTTGGAAGGTGGCCTTCCTGGTGGCGGTCACCTCTTTAAGAAGGGTTTCGGAGTTGGCGGCACTGTCTTGCTCGCCCCCTTTTTTGGAATTCCACCCGGATCGTGTGGCGCTTCGTACCCGTGGAGATTTTTTACCTAAAGTGGTGTCGCGTTTTCCACCTCAATCAGGACATCCTGTTGCCTTCCCTCTGTCCGAAACCAAAGAGTCTGAAGGAGCGGGCCTTGCACTCGTTTGATTTGGTGCGGGCATTGAAGTTCTATCTTTCAATCACGCAAGGGTTTCGAAAATCGGATTCTCTGTTTGTGATTCCTGCTGGTCGTCGCCGTGGTCAGCGGGCTTCCAAGGACACTATAGCTCGGTGGATATGTTCGGCTATCCTGGAGGCGTACCGGCTCAAGGGCGAGCCTTGTCCGGTTAAGGTTCAAGCTCATTCCACGAGAGCTGTTGGTTCGTCGTGGGCTTTTCGTCAGGGGGCTTCGGCAGCGCAGCTCTGCCGGGCGGCTACCTGGTGCTCCGTTCACACTTTTACTAAATTTTATAAAGTGAACGTGAGTGCTTCCGCCAATGCGGCCTTGGGACGCAGGGTCCTGCAGGCGGCAGTGGTTTAGGTTATCTCTTTATTTTTTGTTCGGCGCTTGTTGCGCACTTGCCTAAGTTGTTGGGGTGTTGGCGATCCTGCCACTGTTTCCCACCCTTGAGTTTTGGACTGCTTTGGGACTTCCCACTAGTAATGGATCTGTGTCTCCCTTCCTTCCCTTCTGCTGCTGAAAGACGGATTTTGGTAAGACCTTACCTGTAAAATCCTTTTCAGCGAAGGAAGGAAGGGAGACACAGCACCCTCCCATGGCAGAAGTGTATTATGGTTTTTCTAGATGCGGCGCGACTCCCTCCTGATGGCGGTCATCTGGTCTGGGGTTGGCGCACTAGGGCTCTGTTCCAGCATTGCCAGCTCATCGCAGTTGTCAGGTCCAGTAAGTAGTGCCTTGGACTGTGTGTTTTCATGCTGTTATATACATAACCTGTTCTCTCACATTTATGAATTTTCAGAAGGGGTTGTGTTGTTCCCCTGGTGTTGCCTGCTCTTCCTTAGCTTGTGTACGGACTGGAGAACATGGGAGTAGGAGGAGCCTAAGTTGGAGGGGCCGGTTGTCACTTTTTCTAAATCTGAGGTGAACTATCCTGTGGGGCTCCGCCTACCCCCACTAGTAATGGATCTGTGTCTCCCTTCCTTCCTTCGCTGAAAAGGATTTTACAGGTAAGGTCTTACCAAAATCCGTCTTTTTCTCGTTTTACCCTATAGCCTATTTACACTCCACTTCTCAGCAGCTCTCGTTTATAATCTTTCAGTGTAAATGCATATTAAGTCTCAGCATTGGCTTACCCTGCCTGTTCTGTAGAGATTCTCAGCAGCCATCTTATTATCATCACAGACAGGATTAAAATAAAAGGTAACATCTTGTCATATAGATAATACAGGATCCACCATTCACAAAAGGCGATGGTCTCAGCTGACCTTCTCCCCCCTCTCTGCACAATGACCTCTGCACAGGTCAGAGAGCATGCCTATAACCCAGTGAACATCCACAGTCTAAAGTGGTCCATATATCCACTGTAAGGCTTATCAGCTCAGGTAATATTGCCGCCTGATCATTTAGAGAGAATACAATTAGAAAAATCTTGACAATCAGAAATTAAAAACCTATTGATAAAAAAGAATATAAATGTCTGATTTTAATAATTACAGAAATTTCTAGCTGATATATTCCTTAACATGATCAACACTCGTATAAGACGTAGATAGTACTCGGACCTCACAAGTGACCGTGGTCAGATAGTATTTAATCTAAATCACAATTAGTCAGGAAGCAGGAAACCACTAGAATAAAATTCCGCAAGTACAACAAACGTGATTGTATATTATCATGTCACTGAATTTTGGGTCTTCTATCCTTTGGATTACGAGCTCGGAGAGAATGAAGACACAGGACAGGATGTTTGTGTCTAAACATACTCTAAAAACTTTATTACAAAACACAGGGCTAATATACACCGTAAAGGCAGGAAACGGATTTGCCATATATGGTTCGATTATACAGTTTAGCTGAACAAGCGAAAAAAACTAGTTTCTGTATGCTTTAAAATATTTAATTAGACTTATCTAGTTAGCAAGGTCATTAAATCTTTCTGCAAGAACACATTATTGCTACAAGAAGAAACATCTGGCCAGGGAGAATCACGTTATCTTTTTAGCAAGGACACGCTATTGATACAAGAAGGAACATTTCAGCTTGCTGTTTTTTTACCTAAAATAACTGTCAGACTTATATAGCATAGATGGGCCTTTAAACTTGAGGGACTCCATCTTCTGCTATAACATTCCATCCTTTTGTTCCTTCATTTATCAATACGAATTTCTATGTTTTCTTTTAGTACAACGCTGAATACACATTAAAAAAAGCTTAAAAACCAAATAAACCGCAAGACACATTAGCAAAACCTGTAAAATAGCTTGTACTATACCAGCCAACCACCCACCAATACCTTTAAACCAATTTGCGGGATTTAGAAAGGAAAATCTCTGTGTGGAATTATTGGCCAAAGTATCTGAACAGTTCACTCAAAAGTTTATCTCTTCCCATGAGACTGGGACAGCGAGAAAGGGTATGCTAGTGGACGTCACAGGGGCATGTGTACATATCCAACAATTAGCAATGGTCTGGTTTTGCTCCTTTAGCCCATCGATTAGAGCAAGATGGTGTCTAATGAATCTATTGTCGTCTCCATCCATGGTGCCTAACCTAGTCCATGCACCTGTGGTCGCAAGGATGCAGGTAAGTATAAACAATGTCATCAGTCTTTGTCCGCTGGTTCTCCTAGTATCTTTTTGCAATGGGACGCGTGGATCCAGGTCTCTTTTCCCTCTAACTTAACGGCTGTGCTTGTGGTCAGCAGAACTTGAAAGGGTCCATCAAACCATGGATCTAGGCTTTTCCTCACGTGTCTTTTTATAACCACCCAGTCTCCAGGTTGCAGCGTATGGCTGCTAGAGTCTTGATCTGGATCTGGAAGAGAACTGAAGACATTATCATGTACTTGCTTAATCTTTTTGTGTAAAGTCCTCACATAGGAACTTAGCACATGGTTGTTCATTTCTAATGCTTGCGGATAGAAACACCCTAGGCTGGGTACGTTGCCAAACAATATCTCATATGGAGAGAGTCCAGTCTTTCTATTAGGCGTGTATCTTACTGAAAACAGAGCAAGTGGTAAACAGTCCGGCCATGGTTTTCCTGTCTCAGCCATGGCTTTCTGAATTTTTAATTTCAATGTCCCATTCAGTCTTTCCACTTTACCACTACTTTGTGGGTGATATGGGGTATGGAATGCTTGTTGAATTCCTAGAGCTGACATGACTTCATTCATTATTTCACCTGTGAAGTGTGTACCTCTGTCACTCTCAATTACCTCTGGTACCCCATACCTGCAGACCACCTCCGCAAGCAGTTTCTTTGCGGTTGCCGCAGCCGTGGCTTTGGCAATCGGGAAAGCCTCTGGCCATCCTGAGAACAAATCAATACAAACCAACACATATTCCCATGATCCTGACTTTGGCAGCTGAATATAATCAATTTGCAGTCTCTCGAATGGATAGAGGGGCCGGGGGGTGTGTTTGGGTGGTGTTTTAACTACTCTACCCTGATTATATGTAGCACATATCATGCACCCTTGTACCAGGTTTTCAATACAGGTGGAGAATCCTGGTGCCACCCAATGTTTCTGCATCACACTCATCACACCCGTTTTAGATTGGTGTGTCGGCCCATGTAGTATCTGGGCAGCTGCTGGGTACAGTGCCCTTGGAAGTCATCGTCGTGTCCCTTTCCCCCATACCCCATTTGCTTCATTCAGGCATGCACCTTCCTTTAACCACTTATCAACCTCCTCCTTTTGAGCCTGAGCCTGCATTTGGGATAAGATGTCCTCCGACACAAAGGGGTTTTTAGGGGCACTTAACTGACGTACTGTTGACCCTTGTTGCGGCTTACAGGCTGCTGTTTTTGCCGCTGCATCTGCCATCGCATTTCCTCTGCTTACCTGGTCGGTGCGTCTGGTATGTGCTCTTACCTTTATGACAGCTACTTGTTTAGGTAGTTGTAGCGCATCAATTAACTGCTGGACCGCATCAGCATTCTTAATGGGGTGTCCTGCTGCCGTCAGGAAACCTCTTGACTTCCATATTGGACCAAAATCATGCGATATACCGAATGCGTACCTAGAATCTGTGTAAATGTTAACAATACTACCTTCCGCTAGTTTACAGGCCTCGGTTAGGGCCCTAAGTTCAGCTTCTTGAGCCGACTGGTGTGGGAGCATTGGTTCTGCCTTGATTACTGCATTGAGGGAGACAACTGCATATCCAGTATGGAAGGTACCTGAATCGTCCTGATGACGGGATCCATCTACAAAAAATTCAAAATCTGCATTTTGTAATTCATGTTCAAATCCAGTAGGTAAACCTGCCGTTTCTTGTGCCATCATTTGTACACAGTCATGAGGAACTTCCTCTCTTGGATCTTCCTTAAAAAGCACAGTACCTGACTCCTCCTTTAGATCCGAGAGAGGTAACAAAGTTGCTGGATTCAGGGTAGTACACCTCTGTAAAGAAACATTGGGAGGCATTAACAGTGCACATTGTAACCTGAGATGACGTGCTGCTGAGAGGTGAGCGGGTTGCACTTGATTCAATATAGTGTAGACATCATGAGGTGTTAGAACGGTGAGTGGGTGGTCAAGAACAATGTCTGCGGATTTATGGAGTAATAGTCCAACAGCATGCAGAGCACGTACACAGGATGGTGCACCTCTGGCTACCGCATCCAATCTGCCACGAAAGTAGGCAACAGGTCTCTGATTATCACCGTGTGTTTGAGTTAAAACTCCTGCTGCATGTCCAGCTTGTTCATGAAGGTACAGAGTAAATGGGAGCTCATAATTAGGGGTACCCAAAGCTGGAGCGGCCAAAATACGGTTCTTGAGAGAATAAAAACAGTCTATTGCCTCTGATGTTAGTACAAAAGGTGTTGGGGTAAGACAGTCATAGAGGGGCTGCATTAAAACAGAGATGGCATGAATCCACTGTCTGCAATAGGAAACAAGTCCAAGAAAAGTTCTGAGGGCTGCAACATTAATGGGGACGGTGAATGCCTGTACTGCTTGTTTGCGTGCATTTGTTAAATGACGAGCTCCTGGTGTAATGCAATGTCCCAAAAAGGTGACTGAAGATTTACAAAACTGAAGCTTATCTTTCGATGCCTTGCAGCCAGCGTGATAGAGAAACAACATAAGCGATATAGTTGCACTATGACATTGTTTCCTGGAGGGGGCACAAATGAGCAGGTCATCGACATATTGCAGAACAACGATATGTGGTTCAGACCATCCCTCCAGTATTTCCTGCAGGCTTGCAGTGTACATTGTGGGTGAATTCTGGGCACCCTGTGGCAACACTGTCCATGTATATTGACTACCCTGGAATGTGAAAGCAAACAGGTACTGGCAGTCAGGATGTAATGGTACACTGAAAAATGCATTTGCCAAATAAACCACTGAAAAGCAAAGAGAATTAGAAGGTATCTGTGACAGAAGAGTATGCGGGTTGGGCACAACTGGTGTTAGAAGTTCTGTGGCTTTGTTAACCAACCGGAGGTCATGGACCATTCTATATGCGGCTGGTTGTCCTGGCACGCTCTTTTTCTTTACTGGGAACAGGGGAGTGTTGCAAGGGGACTGGGTTTTGACTAGGACTCCTCTCTGTAGTAATTTTTGGACCTGCTGGGCTATGGCATTCTCCTGAGCCGAGCTAAGGGGATACTGCTTCTGTTGAGGCAAGATGGCTCCTGGTTTTAATTTCACCATTACTGGTTGAACTCTTAACCTACCAACATCTGTTTTGCCTGAGGCCCAAAAATCATGTGGTACAGCCTGCTCCAATATCGGGGGAAACTCATTTGTCTCTTCTATGCTGGCAATATCTAGTGACATAATTTTGCAAAGGGTACTTGGTTTTAAACCTGGGGTCATGGTGACAGTGCCATCGGGATGATACTCAATATGTGCTTGTAATTGGGACAACACATCATTTCCCAAAAGGTTACATTGGCCTCGGGGCGATACCATGAGCTGGCTATGTACAGTAGCTCCTTGAATTTGCAGGGGAATTCTTTTAGTGACAGGAAGCAGGACAGACGGGGAATTGAAGGGGGTGGCAATGACATGATGTGAAAAATCAGTGTCAGTATATGGCCAATCACCTTGCGTAATTACTGAATTGTCGGCCCCCGTATCTACTTGGAAATCGATTTCATGTCCCCCTGGTAGGTTCACCTGCACTATACAACTGGGAGTTGGGGGTAAAGAGATGAGGGGGTTCATGTGCAAGCTTCCCTCATCCTATGGGGGCGTTGTTTGGTCGGCTGGAGGACCCGTACTCTGAGCATTTGGATACGGGTTGGTCCTACAGTTCTTTCTAAAATGTCCTGGCTTTTTACATCCGTAACATAGTCTCTGTCCTTCTCCTTCAGTCTGTCCTCTGCCTCTGTTGTTTCTGGGGGTCGTCTCTACTATATGTATTCTGGCAGCTCTTTTTGCCTGCGCTATGTCATGCTGTGCCCCCTGAGCTATTCTAGCTAAATCTTCTGCCTTCACTGATCTCCAGTCCGGTCTACTTGCTTTTACCTTCTCTGCAATCTCTTTCTTTAGTCCATTCATGAAAGCACTTGCTAATACCCTCTCACTAGTCTTATTCCCGGGGTTGAACCCCATTTCTGACCAGGTTTTCTTTAGTGCATAGAAATAATCCTTAGGATCTTCCTCCTTTCCCTGCACTCTATCTTCTAGTGTAACTTGCTTTTCTGCTTGCCTGTCTTGACATGCTTTTACCAACGCTGCTGCGAATAGGACTCCAGCTGCTGCATCATTAGATTCTGCATCTACGGGTCCGGTCCTATTGGCATACTGTTTTTTTGTCTCATCTATCAACCTATCATAGCGGGCTTCATCTGCCAATTTTCCCTTAATTACCCCCTGCAGATCTATTCTAGTGGCATGATACGTATCCTGTATGGTGGTGATCATTCTAGCAAAACCCATAGGGGACTGGGACGGATCTGGCAGCTGGGAGATCAGTGCCAACTGCTCTGAAGGACTCCATGGTCTATACATTAACATTGTACGAGCTTCCTGACCTGGAACCACTGCATCCCCCCCTGCTGCTGCTGCTGCTGGTGCTCCTGGCACAACTACCGTCCTCATTGGGAATAGACTAGCTGGGTGGGGTCTCGGTCCTCCACATGCCACACAGATGTCTACTGTCAAGGGGTTCTGTTGTCCACATCTGGGGCAAACCCAACATTTAGGTTCCTGGGAATTCTGGTACTGGGGTGGGGGTGACGTCGGGAGCGGACAGGGAGGAAAATCTGTCATTCCAGTTTTTGTCAGTCTGTAACGTCCGTCTCCTAATTCTTCAATCTTTCCTTCAAAATAAGCGCATGCATTCATCCATACATCTACTGTCTTCAACAGACCCTTATCTTTCAACCATCCATGATAGGAGTTAAAGAAGGATTTCCATTTCTCTCATTTCATCTCTCCATTCTCATTCATTCCCGCTTTACACAATATTTTGTCAATTCCAATCAGTGCCTGTTTCCCTTCTCTGCGTACCACTAAGTCTTTGGCTATAATGCCTTCCTTGGCATTTTGGTTCCCCATTTTTTTCGGTTCTCCTCACCTAGAAGAGACTCCTCAGTCACTTAGACAATGGGCCACAAAGGTTTCTGAACCATTCCACTACTAGCCTCTCTAGGACTTATACGCCAACCAGAAAAACAGACCAAAAACATCAATCCCGGGACACATCCACAACACAATCATCGGATCCATACTTTCATTAAATTCTCCAAAGGATAGAAGGCAGGACTGTCAATTTATCTGAGGGATTCTACTGGTTCAAAGGGACCTGAGCCAGACAACAATCTGTTGAATTACCTGGGGAGCCGACCGCTCGGGGGTGAGGGAGTCTCTTCTATGCAGTGATATAATTAGGTAGAATATAACAGTTATTCTTACCTCAGCACTGTATATATCACCAACAGAGAGCTTCACTCGTCCCACGTCTCGGACCGGTCGAGCACCCTTGGGTAGATTAACTCAAGGTCCCTGTTCGAGGCGCCAGCTGTCGTCACTGAATTTTGGGTCTTCTATCCTTTGGATTACGAGCTCGGAGAGAATGAAGACACAGGACAGGATGTTTGTGTCTAAACATACTCTAAAAACTTTATTACAAAACACAGGGCTAATATACACCCTAAAGGCAGGAAACGGATTTGCCATATATGGTTCGATTATACAGTTTAGCTGAACAAGTGAAAAAAACTAGTTTCTGTATGCTTTAAAATATTTAATTAGACTTATCTAGTTAGCAAGGTCATTTCATCTTTCTGCAAGAACACATTATTACTACAAGAAGAAACATCTGGCCAGGGAGAATCACGTTATCTTTTTAGCAAGGACACGCTATTGATACAAGAAGGAACATTTCAGCTTACTGTTTTTTTACCTAAAATAACTGTCAGACTTATATAGCATAGATGGGGCCTTTAAACTTGAGGGACTCCATCTTCTGCTATAACAATCATTAGGCTATATTTAGTAGCTTTACCGAGAATTCTATAATAAAGGCTCAGTGGTCAATGTTCTCGTGTATAAAACATTCACATAACATAAAAATAAGTAACAATGCATAACACTGACGTGGTAAATATAAAGCTTCCTCCTAAAAGGAAAACCCCACGCGGGGAGAGGACCACATCTGAAGACTCGACAATGACACATTATGATGGAATGATCATCTCGGAGCTTCTCCTGCTGAGCCTTCACCTCTTTCCAGGACATCGAGGAAAAAAAGAAAATACCTGACTATTCAAGGAACCATTCCTAAATAATTCTTAGTATTCTGGGATATTTGGCTGCATCCATTCTTTATGGAAATAAGGATCTACAAAAGCCAAACTGTTGTAAAATGCAGCAAATGTTCTATTGTGTGGTATACTGGGATCTATGGGGGCTTCAAACTCTGGGGTGACCATTATAAAGCAGCACAGAGCCCATTGTATAAACTCTACTGGTATATTTAGCTGTATTAGAACCAAAATATCTAACTGAAGGCCCACCATACATATTAGACTAATGTTGACCTATCCCACCGATATTGACAGATTCAGCTGAAACTCAAATGTGTATGGGGGCCCAGACAACTGATTGTTGGGGAAGTTAAAGGGGTATTCCTATCTCCAAGATCCTATCCCAATATGTAGTAGGTGTAATAATAATATTAGCAAATACCTCCAATTAGAAATGTAGTATAGTCCTTCTGATTAGCAATGTTGCTTACCCCATGTGCAAGGCATTGCAGTAGCTTAGGCATCCATGGTTACGACCACACATAGTTACGCTTAGTGGTCGTAACAATGAATACCTAAGCTACTGCAATGCCCTGCACATGGGGTAAGTGACATAGCTAGTCAGAAGAACTATCCTACATTTATAATTGTAGGTATTTGCTAATATTATTACACCTACTACATATTGGGATAGGATTTTGGAGATGAGAATACCTCTAAAGTGTCCGACATGTCCGATTTTGAACTATTGATCCTTCTGTTTCCCTGGAGATAGCTTATCACCAAAGATGTAGGACTGCGGTTCTCTTATAGAGAACACAGAGACACTCGGCTGAAGTACTCTTGTGTATGGGACAACGCTTTACTGTTGGAATTGCTGTGGCATATGAGAGGAGACTGACTATGAGCATCACTATCACGGTGAAAATATTTAGGATTTTTAAAGTCCTAATTTTAGGAGGTCCAAGTCCTAAAAAAATATTATTAACCAGGAACAATGTATTATTTAGAAAAAGACTCATCCATCGCCTGATTGGATTGTTTATAGTCATCTCATCTGCCCATGTAAACAGGACGTGCTGCCGACAATAAGCAACCATCTTGGTACACTTTGTATCGGCCCTTTTGAAAAGGCTTTATATGAGCACCGGTGGACTTGTTAGTGGGGCTGTGGCCTGACGCTGATGATTGGCCACACTATCTATCAGTATTCGGTCAGTATTTTTTCTCAGGAGTGGGAGCCAAAACCAGGTGAGGAACAATCAGAGAAACGGTCTAATAGAAACAAGTCACCAATTCTGCATTTATCACCCACTCCTGGTTTTGGCTCCCACTCCTGAGAAAAAATACTGACTGATTACTGATAGTGGGGCCGTGGCCTCAGGCCACAAGTCCACAGTGCATGACCGTGCTCATTCATGTGTATTTGTACATGTGAGATCTGAAATGAACGTGAACGACTGTGACCTGTTTGGTGAGATAAAGGTTACTGACGCACTTGATCTAAACTTAGTCCCGCAGTCCGGCTTCACCCATTTTTTTCCTACAGATCATATTACCTGAACTTATCATGTGTCTTCCCAGGCTGTAAACAGAGAGGAGGCAGTACATTGTAAAGACGAGGCCTACAGTGTCCAAAGCCCAAACCCGAGAAGCCAACAACTAATCTGTCATGTGTACAAATACATTCCACCCCTCTGTTATCCTGATCAGACAAGGAGCTCACATGGCTCATTACAGGACGGGACGGAAATTCTCTTAAAGTGATCTACACCTCCGACATTAAATGTGACGATACGTTTCTAATGTCTAGACGGAGTGAGCCGTCTTTCTTTTTGACGAAGAAGAAGCCTGCTCCCGCCGGGGAGGTAGATTTCCGGATAAATCCCCGGGCCAGATTCTCCTCAATATATTCAGACATGGACCGGGTCTCAGCAGCGGACAAAGGGTAAAAACGCCCACGGGGAGGAGTAGCGCCAGGTATCAGGTCGATTGGGCAATCGTATGGTCTATGAGGGGGTAATGTCTCTGCTTCTCTTTTATTAAAGACATCCGCATAAGACCAATAGGGAACCTGTAGGCCGGGTAGATTGGCTGGGGTAGGAGAAGGACAGGCAGGAAGAACGGGAACTAAACAAGTCTTATGGCAGTCCTCTCCCCAGCGAAGGACTTCTCCGGTCTGCCAATCAAGCATGGGTGCATGTTTCTGGAGCCAAGGTAGGCCTAGCAAGAGGGCGTGAGAGAGTCCAGGCAGAACATGGAAGAAGATGCTCTCAGAGTGCAGCATTCCCACCTGCAGAGTTATGGATTCGGTGATGAGTTGAATGGGATGCGGTAAGAGACCCCCATCCACGGAGGCGACAGATAAGGGTACAGCCAGGGGTTTGGTGGGAATGTGGTATTTCTCTACCAGGGATAGAGAAATGAGATTTCCGGCAGCTCCAGAGTCAAGTTGAGCTAGTTCACAGAAACTGTTCTCCCCGCAGATGATAGAGACCGACAGCATCAGAGATGGAGAGGGTTTACTCTTGTCTAGGACGACCTCTCTGAGCGATCCTAGACACAGGTGTTTCCCGACCTCTCCGGGCAGGAACGGATCCGGTGCTCCTTACTGCCACAGTAGAAGCAGCTCCCCTCGGCACGGCGTAATTCTTGACGGGTTTTGACCATCTTGGTCTGGTCGACCTGCATAGGCTCGGGTGAGTGCGCCTGAGGAGGAACGGAGGAAGTGACGGGTTTCTGAAAGGTAGGGGCAAGGCGTGGAAACCTCCTCTCACGGGTGACCTCTTTGGTGCGCTCCTGGAACCGGATGTCAATCCGGGTGGCGAGTGTTATTAAGTCGTCGAGAGTGGTAGGAATGTCCCGACCGGCGAGTTCATCTTTAATACGGCCGGACAGACTCTCCCAGAAGACGGACACCAGGGCGTCGTTATCCCAGGCAAGCTCCGAAGCAAGGGTACGGAACCGTATGGCATATTGGCCCACGGTGAGACTTCCTTGACGGAGGCATAGCAGAGATGAGGCGGATGAGGTCTTCCGTCCTGGTTCGTCGAAGACTTTCCGGAAAGCCGTGAGAAAGGCTGGCAGGTTGGACACCAGGGAATCTCCTCTCTCCCATAGAGGATTTAGCCAAGCCAGCGCCTCCCCCGTGAGATGGGACATGATGAAGGCTACTTTGGCTCAGTCGGTGGAAAACTGATGTGCCAAAAGTTTGAAGTGCAGAGTGCACTGGTTAGTGAAGCCCCGTGCCTGACCGGGATCTCCGCCAAAACGAGGCGGGGCGGAGAGACGGGGACCGGGAAGGGATGCTATGGTATTGCTGTGCAGCGGCGGCGCCGGGGTAGTAAGTGTGCGAGTGGAAGCAGCTCCCGATGAGACAGTCAGTGTGTCCAGGCGAGAGTTAACACGTCCACACGTCGTCCAACAGCCCAACATGGATGATGAGAAGCTGCAGGACGTCACATAATCCGCGATATTCAGGCAGAGAACACAAACCGCAATGTGCTGCCACCGACATCTTCATCAGCTCAAGAGGAGGCGACTGTGTAAGAACATCACCGTTTTGTTTTCCCCCCTGAATATCGTGGATTATTAGATGACTGATGTTCTGCTACTTTTTCTTTTTGAAGTTGTCTACACACATAATGGCTGCAGAGGACTGAGAGAAAGTCCATAGGGAACAAAAGAGAAGTCGGGAACAGAAGGGGAGACGAGGGCTGAGCCACTTACACAGACAGAAAGCTGAGGAGGACATGTTATTACTCCAGGATCTGCTCCATTCATTCCTTATGTGGCATCCAAGTGCTGAGCTCGGCTTTTTCCAGAGCCCCATAGAGAATGAATGGAGCTGCAGTTGTTCCCTGACTTTCCGTTCCTTCCCGATCAGACGATGGTTCGCAGTGGTCAGACCCCACGATCAGTAAGTGATCACTGAGCCTGTGGATAAGTGATAACTAAAGTTGACAAATCCCCAGGCCCGGATGGGATACACCCGCGAGTACTGCAGGAATTAAGTAATGTCATAGATAGACCATTATTTTTAATCTTTAAAGATTCCATAATAACAGGGTCTGTACCACAGGACTGGCGTATAGCAAATGTGGTGCCAATATTCAAAAAGGGGACAGAAACCGAACTTGGAAATTATAGGCCGGTAAGCTTAACCTCTACTGTGGGAAAAATCCTGGAGGGTTTCCTAAGAGATTCTATAATAGAGTATCTGAAGAAGAATAGCCTCATGACCCAATATCAACATGGGTTTACAAGGGACCGTTCCTGTCAGACTAATCTGATCAATTTTTATGAGGAGGCAAGTTCTGGACTGGACCAAGGAAATGCAGTGGATGTTGTGTATATGGACTTTTCAAAAGCTTTTGATACGGTTCCACACAAAAGGTTGATACATAAAATGAGAACAATGGGGATAGGGGAAAATATATGTATGTGGGTTAAGAATTGGTTCAGTGATAGGAAACAAAGGGTGGTTATTAATGGAAAACACTCAGACTAGGTCTCATTTAACAGTGGGGTACCACAGGGGTCAGTATTGGGCCCCCTTCTTTTTAACATATTTATTAATGACCTTGTAGGGGGCATACAGAGTACTATTTCAATATTTGCAGATGACACTAAACTCTGCAGGGTAATCAATACAGAGGAGGACAATTTTATATTACAGGAGGATCTATGTAAACTAGAAGCTTGGGCTGATAAATGGCAAATGAGCTTTAATGGGGATAAATGTAAGGTAATGCACTTGGGCAGAGGAAATAAAATGTATAATTATATGCTTAATTGTAAAACACTGGATAAATCTGTCACTGAAAAAGACCTGGGTGTATTGGTGGACGACAAGCTCATGTTTAGTGGCCAGTGTCAGGCAGCTGCTGCAAAGGCAAATAAAATAATGGGATGCGTTAAAAGAGGCATAGATGCTCATGAGGAGAAGATAATTTTACCTCTATACAAGTCATTAGTGCGACCACACTTAGAATACTGTGTACAGTTCTGGTCTCCGGTGTATAAGAAAGACATAGCTGAACTAGAGCGGGTGCAGAGAAGAGCGACCAAGGTTATTAGAGGACTGGGGGGTCTGCAATACCAAGACAGGTTATTACACTTGGGGTTATTTACTGTGGAAAAACGAAGGCTTAGGGGTGATCTTATTACTATGTACAAGTATATGAGGGGACAGTACAAAGACCTTTCTACTGATCTTTTTACTCTGAGGCCAGAGACGGGGACAAGGGGGCATCTTCTACGTCTGGAGGAAAGAAGGTTTAATCATAATCACAGACGGGGATTCTTTACTGTAAGAGCAGTGAGACTATGGAGCTCTCTGCCTCATGATGTTGTAATGAGTGATTCACTAATAAAATTTAAGAAGGGCATGGATTCCTTTCTTGAAAAGTATAATATTACAGGTTGCAAAAACTAGATTCCATGATAGGGCGTTGATCCAGGGAACTAGTCTGATTGTCGTATGGAGTCGGGAAGGAATTTTTTTCCCCAATGTGGAGCTTAGTGTTTGCCACAGGGTTTTTTTTTGCCTTCCTCTGGATCAACATGTTAGGCTATGGGTTGAACTAGATGGACTTAGTCTTCCTTCAACCTTAAAAACTATGTTACTATGTATGTAACTTGTTATCTTCAGACATCCCCTCTAAGCAATGGCGCACGCCAGCAGTGAAGGCGGGAGGAGACGCTGGGTACAGGGAAGACTTTACCTCTGGGGGCCACATATAGGGCATGTGAGGGGTGGACACTTCCCGTATTCACCATTACTGAGCCCCCGCTCTGTACCGCTCTTATCTGAGTGCAGGAGACACAGCAGTCACTAATCAGCCACTCTCCGGCACTTGCAGCTGTCCGAGCTCTGCTGTGCCTGTTAGGGGTGAAGTTCGGGTCCTAGGAGGCAGCGACTATGCAGCCTGCAAAGCAGATGACAGCCCGGGTACCACGTCTCCGGATAAATCTCCACCTTGTGAGCTGCTTCTTGTGCAGCAGCCCCATGCAAGTCGCTCCGCTCTCCTCAGCCAGCTCCTGCTGAAGACTGAGCTCCTCTGCCCAATCTAGGAGCCCAATAGCCCTGATCACACCAGTGGTAGCCCAGTGCTGCTGGGGGGGGCAGGGCTAGATCCGATTTACAGATAGCAAACTAATCAGCCCTAGATATTTCTAATAGCTGCAGAGCAGGCGACATAACTCTGACCGGTGTCCTCATAGACCTCTCCTCAGCCGGGACTAATAAGAGCAGTAAGATGGCCGTCATGGGGTCCATTGTTAGATCTCGGCTGCCATAGAAACTCATCGGCACCATGATCGCGCCTCCCTCTCCGGTCTTAAGTGCCTAAATGCTGTGAAAGCCACTGACTGTGTCATATAAGGGGTTAAGCTGCCAGGATCAGGGTTGGCTCCACTGCTGGCGCCTGAGGCAGGAGCGGGACTGTGTTATACCGCCACACGACTGCCGCAGATCTTGTAAGAGTCCTGACTGCACCTGCCTGATGATAATGTGTCCTATAACGCGGGTCCTGGTACCAGACTGCCCTTTACATATTAATCACTAGCAGGGAACCAGTTACTTACAGGTTCTAGTTTCTGATGTGTTTCCAGGACCTGTAGTTATCAACATTTTACCCTTAAGGCCCAGTTATAATATTACTGCAACACTCTCACTACATATGAGCATCCTGTACCTGTATACCTGCCCTGTGTGCGGCGCAAAAGTATATAACAAAATGTGTGTACACAAATACCTATCTCCTGAATGGTATTACTGCTAGATCTCCTGTACATAGAAATATGAGGTTCTTAGCGCACACTTTGAGCAAATTGTGCGAGCCCATCTGCCACCGTCAAGGCGACCTCTTCAGATGGGTCCCTACACTAACACTACACTAACTTACTAACTGGGACCACCATTTTTAATGTTTATTATTACTGTACTAATGCAATCAATTGTACCTGTTATAATTCATTTTTTAATTAGTTTTATAATTTTTTATTACTCTTGTGTTTATGATAATGGTATTACTAAAATCCCTATACTTAGTGTTGATCCAGAAGAAGGCAAAAACCCCAGGACACCTTCAGCCAATTTGTGTCACAGGGGAAAAATTCCTTCTTGACCCCGAGAAAAGGCGATCAGTCCTAGGACCCTGGATCAAATCTAATAATGTTATTACTAGTTATTAATAATTCTTATTAATATTACACAACTAATTGTACTGCTACTGCAGTTATTAGTATTTTAATTTAGGTTTTTGTACTTTTTATAGATTATATATTATTTATGTCCTGCTATCTTATTACTTTGCTATTCTAACTTTTCTATAACTACTTAAAATAATCAAAACAACACTATAATTATTTTTATATTCTTACTATTATTAACATCCTGCTATCTTATTACAGTATTATTCTACTTTCCTATCACTACTAATACTACCCTATACCTAGAGTGTTGATCCAGAAGAAGGCAAAAACCCCAGGACACCTTCAGCCAATTTGTGTCACTGAGGAAAAATTCCTTCTTGACCCCGAGAAAAGGCGATCAGTCCTAGGACCCTGGATCAAACCTAATAATGTTATTATTAGTTGTATAATTAATATATTACTTATTGTACTACTGGAGTTATTTTAATTTATGTTTTTATTTTTATAAATATAGCTATTTAATATTCTTCTTATTATTAATAACCTGCTATATTTTTACATTATTATTATTCTTTCCTATCACTACTAATACTACCCTATAACTACAGTATTGATCCAGAAGAAGGCAAAAACCCCTGGACACCTTCAGCCAATTTGTGTCACAGGGGAAAAATTCCTTCTTGACCCCGAGAAAAGGCGATCAGTCCTAGGACCCTGGATCAAACCTAATAATGTTATTATTAGTTGTATAATTAATATATTACTTCTTGTACTACTGGAGTTATTTTAATTTATGTTTTTATTTTTATAAATATAGCTATTTAATATTCTTCTTATTATTAATAACCTGCTATATTTTTACATTATTATTATTCTTTCCTATCACTACTAATACTACCCTATAACTACAGTATTGATCCAGAAGAAGGCAAAAACCCCAGGACACCTTCAGCCAATTTGTGTCACAGGGGAAAAATTCCTTCTTGACCCCGAGAAAAGGCGATCAGTCCTTGGACCCTGGATCACACTGCTATTCTACCTACTACTATTACTACTGTTATTTTATTACTATTTTATTTATTTCTTACTATTATCACTAGTATTATTACTCTTATTACACTAATACTGATACACTACCACTATATTACACTATCCTGCTGTTATTTGGTGGTCTGATACTTACCAGCCGGTATTGCCGTATGTGATGTTATCGGCAGAGAGGTTCCAGCAGGATGGTCCACATGATGTTCCTCTTTCCTCTCAAATACCGGTTGATGTACTGGCGGAAGTTGGTCTGGTTCTCCTTCTTCCTTCTTGTTGTTGGGATCGGTTGTCTTCTTTTCTGGCCTTTGGCCGTCACTTCCCCCCTAGGGATCTTGATGTGGAGTTTCATCTTCTTTGCTTTCTCTTCTTTCTCTTCTTTCTCTTCTTCCTCTTCTTCCTCTTCATCCAGGTAGGCGCACAGTTCTTTTAGTGTCTTCTGTCTTAAATCCATGATGTCCAGCTTTATCTTCTTTGCTGCTTTCTCCTCTTCTTCCTTCTCTTCTTCCTCGTCTTCCTCTTCATCCAGGTACTTGCGCCGTTCTTTTAGTTCCTTGCGCCTTTCTTCCCTCTTCCTTTTCTCCCTGGCTTTATACTCTTCGATGCATCTTCTTTGGGCAATGGGGTTGGTCGGCATAAGGCGCTGGAAGAGAAGAGATGAAGTTAGGAGGCTACAAGGAAGATCCGAATACACAGCTACCTTATAGAAGAGGCCGTAGCGTTGCCCTGAGTCGTCTCACTGACCTCCTTCTTGTAGAGGGGAGAAGGGAGAAACTTCACACAATATGCCAGTCTCCTCAGCTGTTCCTCAGGACTGATGTAATCTGCAGAAAACACAACCAGATATTAGGAGCAATCCTCACCGTACAAAGAGGACGTATGTATGTTAAGACTGTCAGAAGGAGCTCACTGATGGATTCTCAGTTAACTAGTTCTGCAGCCAGCAATAGACAGTACAGCACAGAGGGTACAGGAGGCAAACTGTGCACAATTTTCAATAAAACTCAGAAAAATATTTACCACCAAGTATATGCATTAAAGGAAAGAAAATGTCCCCACAGATGAGTCTGTTTAATGAAAGCCCCAGAAAGCCATGTAACAAGAGTATAGAGAACGGTGAGTGAGTGATGGATACTACCGGGTCCAACGCTGGCAGAATACTCCATCCCCATGGTGTCCGCTGATATCTTCTCTTGTAGAAATGTATCCAAAATCTATAAAACCTCAGGAGGCGTCAGCAGAGGGTTTGGGGATTGGCTGATATTTCTTTGGTCTTAGAAACATTGGCTATAAATAATTCGGTGGCTCTGCTGGGGAAAGGGCAAATTGGGAAATGTGTAGGATATTTACTGTTCTGTATCTGAGCTTCATTAAAGGGGAATTATCAGATGGAACAAGTCATCCCCTTATCCCTGGGCTCGGTGATGACTGATAGATCAGTGGGGTCCGACCGCGGGAAACTCCAGCAATCACCAAAAAAGGGCAGTGACCCCCATTAGAAGTGATGGCTGGATCCTTCCAGATGGGAGATGTGATGAGTGTGGCGCCCCCCACTGGTGTCTCAGCGTATCATGTGTTGGGGAATAATGACTTCTCCTCTGGTAAATGGGCTGATTCCTGTCAGTTGTGGTCGCTGAGTGCGTGTGATGGGATGTGGCTCCGTCCATTAGATTATATCACGTCTTATACCTAGAATCTCTCGCTGATCGCAGGTGTCTGTCTTCACACTCAGATGAGATGGAACAAACTGACCACATAGGAGGTTTTTTTTTTTTTCAAATTCAAACCGAGCAATCCTATTGGCTGAGTATGACTGTCGTTACCATGGTGACAGAATGTTAAAGGGACAGAACATTAATAATGTATAATAGTGTATTTTATTACATATTTCACATAATAGTGGCTGATATATGGACCTGTACAGATAATACACTTCTATAACTCCTCATATTTTTCATACAGCAATTTGGTGGTGCTGCAGAGATATTTTGGGCGTAATATAACTTGTGCTGGCAATTGATCATCTATAAAGTAGTCTGGTAATGTATGTAATGGTCCTAAGATTGTGGTTTTATGTTCAATACAAATCTAAATATTAATCAGACGTCACTCCCTGCTATTTGAAGGGTTTTTGTCCCTTTCCCTATGTCAGAGTAGTATCACATATAGCTCGGATACGCTGCAGCCTTCAGAACAATGAGGTCCGTTGTGGCTTTCCCCTGCACATTCGGCCATTATATAAGTGACGGCAGCTGCGTTGTGTCCCTGCACGGCTGATAGCATCGCTGTGCAGGGATTCAGTATGGTGGAGCTGGGGCTCTTTTCTTTTATGGGTCGATACAAGTCTTGTTCAGACATATAAATATGCCTTGATTACATTGTAGAAAAGAAGGGTGACATTACAGGAGTTCCATACATTCTCAGTGTAAGATCAGTGGGGTCGGACCCCCGGCACCAGGGAGTATACAGAAGGAGCTTGTGAATGTCTTACTTTAGTGGTCTTGTAAGCTCCTCATCCCACACTTTTCCTGTATAGGACATATAGCTTTTCTGTATACATAACTCTTATGTAAAAACAACATCCTCCATGCACATTTCTGTAGGTTGCCTGATGGTTCAGGTGTAGTTACATCATTTTTTTCTACTGCCCGACCTAACAGCGTTAGCTTGCTCTTTTAGCAATCCAATTGTATTGTTTCACATTTGGGGCGATTGTGTCAGCGGCAGGTTTCATTGTGGGGTTATATAATGGGCACTATTTTTATAGGCTTATTTGGATATTATTGCCTTTGTGAATAGATACTTTGCTGCTGCCTTGCTCTTTATTATATTGTGGTGGGCAGTCTGTAGTCATATATTGAGATTTTCTGTGACTAGTTGGGCATATATATGTGAGGATTAACCATATCAGTACCTTGCAATGGTTTTGTTATTCATTGGGGCAATTGTTGCTTTTTAGTTGTTTTTTTTAACATGTCTTGTATGTTTAGTCTTTAATAAAATTCTATATTTTTGCTATTCCTTGGTGATCCCTGTCATTGCATCCTTTCTTTCTCCTTGTTTCTTTGCATCTCTATTATGTAGCTGCAGGGTTAGGGACGGCCGGTTCCTTGCAGGAATAGTTATCAGGACGGGTGCGGTTTCTGCTGTAATAACTCATTCATGTGACCCATCAGTCATCACCCGATCAGCCGGGCAATGCTCAGCACAGGCCGCCGTCATCCCACTTCTCTACATCTATTATATAGATGACGCGCCCCTGGGCCTGTGTCGCGCTGCGTTGCGCACGCGGGAGCTTACCCGGAGCCGGATCGCTTGAGGGTTGTAGTCTCGTGGCGGGGACCCGGTCCGTGCCCAGGGAGTCAAACTGAGCGGCGATGTATCAGCGGTAGATGTGTACGACTACGCCACCCGTTGAATGCAGCTATGGAGCTGCCGCTGCAGGACAGTCCGCTGAGGCCGGTGGATGGATGGTGCAGCGTAGATGGTATAACCCCCAACGGGAGGGGTATGGCCTCAGGGCAGCAGATGTGGATGATGGGGGTAGCAGGAACCACTCAGAGACGGTGCGGTGTAATTCAGGGTCTTTACTGGTAACAACGATAGACCCTCCCGGAGTACTTGCTAGCGAACGGGGCCTGGTCAGTCCTTGAGCAGATGGGATCTCCCCTGGCCAGGCGGAGTTGTAGGCCTCCCAAACTGACTGTACTCTTCTGGCTACCTTGCTAGAAGCGGATATAAGTAGCCCACGTCCCTGAGTGTACCGTGTGGTGCTCACCCGTATGGCCGGTGACTCGGGGCCTTCTAATGGCTTCCGCTCCACGATGGCGGTGCTGGTCCCACGCGTGTGACCGTGCCTTCGGGTTTCTGGGCCTGAGGACCTGAAATCCCCTGCCGGTCGGCTTCTGCTGCTGGGTCAGAGTTAGTCCCCACAGCCTCGGACGCCGGGTCCGGTAAGAAATCTTCTCAGTCAGGGCGAGCTCTGCAGCTGCCAGCCCCTGGCTTGTAGTAGTATTGCTCCCACTGAGCTTCTGCTGTTTCTTCCTATGCTGCTTCTCTGTCTCTACTCTCCTTGACTGACTAACCCTGCTTCAGCCCCGGGTTTACATAGGGGAAGTTCTTCCCCTCCCAAGACTGGGCAGGAGGTGTGGCATGCACAGGATCCCTGACCAAAGGACCTCCCACCTGCTCTCAGACATAACATTACATTACTGTGGAAACCAGACCCCTGGGGTGCCACATTCCCCCCTAGTAAAATTTAGTACTCCGGGACTAAACATATTTTAGAAAAACATAACAAGATATAAACAATAATAATACAATAAGAAAACACATAACGATGGTTACGGCGTGTCCGCAACCGGGTGCAGTTTTGAAGAAAAGCAAGGTGTCCATTTCACCAAAACAGGGAGACGTAACCAGGTAGGGGTCTGTCCTATCCCGAGTCCTTAACAGTCTCTAGTCCATCCTGGGTTACGTTCCAACTATGTACAAGGATTCCCGGTAATCCACCAAGGATTCCTAAAAGTAACTGGAAACACAAAATTATACACAAGCAACAATACACAGGTAAACATAAATAAAACAATTTATACACTTCAAATCCTCCAGCGTGCGGGTAACTGGCCTCTAGTGGCCCTAGTGGACCTACGGAGCTGACTGTCTGGCCCTGAACTACAGGGTGTAGGAGCTGTCAAGGGTAAACTGGGCAGCTGTCTACCGGCTCTTTGTCTCACTAGGGGTACGGCAGGCTCACTATAAGCAGAGGGTTGATCCTCCTGTTCTGCTTGTGTGGAGTCTTCTGCCTCCTGGACCGGCTGTTCTTCCAGCTCTACCTGTTGCTCCGTAGGTGCTTGGGATGCTGGTTGGAGGAAGGTGAGTACGGGTACCACAACTGCACCATTGACTTGAGTCCAAGACCGAGGGAAGTCCCCGAGCACAGTACTAACCATATCTTCCCTTTCCTCTACGGGTCGATGGTCTTCTTGTTCCTCTTCAGGGTTCCTCAGTTGTTCGGGACACTTCTTCAGGTGGTCCCGGGATACAATGGCTGTGGTTTCCCCTCCGTCTTTACTGATGGTACAAACCTTCGGGTTCTCGTGGCTTGAGGGCAGTACGGTGTATGGGTCCTTCTCCCACTGGTCGTCCAACTTGTGGAGCCGTCTCTTCCTCTTCAAGACCTGCTCTCCGGGTACCAGGGGAACAGCGGGAGCATACTGGTTGTAAGTTTTCTCTTGTCTTTCCCTAGCCTGACAGAGACTTCGCTCCACGCTCTCCTGTACTCTCCGGTACTGCTGCTGCCTCTCTGTGTCCCAGTCTGTTTCTGGTGAAGTGTCCTCGGGTGTCAGGACTCCCATTTCCAGGTCAACAGGTAACTTACCAGGTCTTGCCCTCATTAGGTAAGCCGGGGTACAGTTGGTGGAACCTACCGGGATGTGGTTGTATAGGTCCACCAGATCGGGCAACTTCTCAGGCCACAGACTGCGTTCTTCCAGGGGCAACGTTTTTAGAAGATCCATTACCACCTGGTTCATTTTCTCACAAAGTCCATTAGTTTGCGGATGGTAGGGTGTCGTCCTTATCTTCCGGCAGCCATACAGATTGCAGAATTCCTGGAAGACCTCCGCTTCAAAGGCAGGTCCCTGGTCCGTCAGCACTCGGTCCGGGTACCCGTGTGGACGGCAAAAGTGCTGCTGGAAGGCTCTAGCTGCTGTTTGAGCCGTTAAGTCCTTGACGGGGACGACAACCAGAAACCGGGAGTAATGATCCACGATGGTTAACGCGTAGACGTAGCCACTTCTGCTTGGGGTCAGTTTTACATGATCCAAGGCTACCAGTTCCAACGGTTGCCGGGTGACGATGGACTGCAGGGGAGTCTTCTGGCTGGCGCGGTCCTTCCTTCTCAGGTTGCACGGGCCACAGTCTCTGCACCACTTCTCAATGGTTCCCCTCATGCCTACCCAGTGGAATCGCTCGCGCAGCAGGAACTCCAGCTTCTTCCACCCGAAGTGTCCAGCTCCGTCGTGGTATGCCTCCATCACCATGGCTGCGTCTCTTTGTGGCACTACTACTTGCCAGAGTAGTTCATGCGTCCGGGAGTTAACCATTCTGCGGCACAGCTTCCCCTTGTAAAGGAACAGTCGACTCTTCTCTGCCCATAGTTGTTTGGCTTCCTCCGGAGCGTCTGGTTCAAGGCAAGCCTCCGGGCGAGTCAGCATCTCCTTCACCAGTCGGACGGCAGGGTCGCTGTCTTGCGTTTCCGCCCAGTTGTAGTGAGGTAAGGGGTTCAACGTAACAGCCTGCTTACTCCTTACCCGGTGGGAATACTGGATAGTCCCATGACGGTGGAACGCAGGGAGTTCAACTTCTTCCAGTCCCTCCGGATCTTCTCCTTCGTCCGGCAGGTTGGGCATCCTGGACAGGGCATCCGCGTTGGTATTGGAGCGTCCGGCCCGGTATTTGTGAACTCGTAGTTGGACAGACGGGCCATCCACCTCTGCTCCAGGGCACCGAGTCTTGCCGTGTCCAGGTGTGTCAACGGGTTGTTATCCGTGTACACGGTGAACCGGGAAGAAGCGAGGTAATGCTTAAAGCGCTCGGTGACTGCCCATACTACGGCCAGGAACTCTAGCTTAAATGAGCTGTAATTCTCGGGGTTCCTTTCGGTGGGTCGCAGTTTTCGGCTGGCGTAGGCGATTACTCGTTCCTTCCCCTGCTGGATCTGGGACAGTACGGCTCCTAGCCCGATGTTACTGGCGTCGGTGTAGAGGATAAAGGGCTGGCTATAATCCGGGTACGCCAGGATTTCGTCCCCCGTGAGGGCCATCTTCAGCTGGCGGAAGGACTCTTCTTCCAGCTCCTCCCATTTGAAGGGCGGCTTCTGGTTCTTGGCCTTCCGGGACTGGCCTATCAGGAGGTCCTGCATAGGTGCTGCCTTTTTGGTGAAACCGGGAATAAACCTTCTGTAGTAGCCTACCAACCCGAGGAACTGCCGCACTTCTTTTACGCTGGAGGGGCTTGGCCATTCCTTAATTGCGGTGATCTTATCAGGGTCGGGAGCCACTCCGTCAGCGCTCACCACGTGTCCCAGGTACTGCACCTTTGGTTTCAGGAGGTGACACTTGGAGGGTTTCACCTTTAGGCCGTAACTCGCCAGAGCCTCGAACACTTCCGCCAGGTGTTTCAGGTGGTCCTCATACGTCTTGGAATATACGATGACATCGTCCAGGTACAACAGGACCGTCTCGAAGTTTCTGTGGCCCAGACAACACTCCATTAGTCGTTGGAAGGTTCCTGGTGCGTTGCAGAGTCCGAACGGCATGCAGGTGAACTCGCTAAGTCCCATCGGGGTGGTGAATGCGGTCTTCTCCCGGTCCGCCTCTGCTACAGGAACCTGCCAGTACCCGCTAGTGAGATCCAAGGTAGAGAAGAAGTTAGCAGATCTTAAAGCAGCCAATGACTCCTCTATCCTTGGCAAGGGGTATGCATCCTTGTGTGTGATACGGTTGATTTTCCGGTAATCTACACACATCCTCATGGTGTTGTCTTTTTTTCTGACTAAGACTAGTGGAGCTGCCCAGGGGCTACAGCTATCCCTGATCACCCCAGCCTCCTTCATGTCTCTAAGCATCCCCTTGGCGTGTTGGTAGTGGGCAGGGGGTACGGGTCGATACCTCTCTTTTATAGGAGGATGGTCTCCCGTGGGGATGTGGTGTTCTACCCCCTTGACTCGCCCGAAGTCTAACGGGTGTTTACTGAACACTCTCTCATACTCTTGAACCACCCGATAGACTCCTTGTTTCTGGTGTGCGGGAGTGGAGTCAGTACCCAGATGTAGTTGCTGACACCAGTCCTCCATGTTTTTCTTAGAGCCGTTACCTTCCTCCGGGTGAGATGGAGGCAAGGGTTCCACAGATTGTATAGAATTTTGGTTAATGGTATATAATTTGGCTAGCGTGGCATACCGGGGCAGGTACACTTCCCTCTCCCCGATATTTATTATGCGAACGGGCACCCTCCCATGGCGTACATCAACCACCCCCCGTGCTGTCAAAATGGTGGGCCTACTGTCCGAGTAAACTGGTTCTACCATTGCCTGGTAATCTCTACCTCTCAGACCAATAGCTGCCCGGCACCAAATCATCATTTCACTTTTTGGGGGCATGGCAATAGGAAAAGGGTCACACATTCTTACGCTACCAATCTCACCGCCGGAGAGTTCCACCTGTTGCCGTCGCATCAGTGCCTGGATCTCTTTCTGGAGCACCCGCTGCTCGCCGGAGCTGGCGTTCTTGGCAACCTGCTGTAAAAGGAAAATCACCTCTGCAAGACAATTTTCAATTACATTAGTTCCTAGAGTTATTTTTGGGTGACTCTCATGTTTGTCAATATCTACAATGATCAGTCCCTGTGCTGCCAGTTCGACTCTACCGATTTTGATGGTCACCTCTTTAAATCCGATCTGTGGCACGGGCTGGCCATTGCTGGCGATGATACTCAAGTCGTCGTCAGGGTAGCGGGTAATATCCGAGTCATTCCAGTACTGCTTAAAGAGCACGTACGGGATGGTGGTGACCTGTGACCCGGTGTCCAGTAGGGCACTCATGGGAATGCCATCCAGTACCACAGGCAAGACTGGACGTCCTCCCACATATCTGTCGCGCCAGTTCGATGGGCCTGGTGATCTTTTTCCTGGGGGTTGGCCCTCTACCCCAGGTTGTGCCCGTTTAAAGAACAGTACCTTGCCATATGTCCGGGTTGATTGCAGCGGCGGCAGATGGGTCGTCCGTCCTCGCTGTATCGGTCACTGGGTCTTCCTCTGGCCGGTGGGGTCCTCCTTGGTCGACGCCACGGGATGTCCTCCGGTCCGGATGCCAGCTGGATCTTCCCTGGGGTGGAAGCCTGTAAAGACTGCACAGTTCGGGTTAGCGCAGCAACGCTCTTAGCTAGCTCTTGGACCTGATGGTGTAGGTCTGGAGCCGGGTCATTGTCCAAAGCCTGCGCATCAGCTCCCACAGGCCCTGCCGACAAGGGCGCCGCCTCCTGGTGGTAAGTGATAGCAGGGCGCTTGTGGGTCACAACGCCACCCGGTGCCGGTTCTCGGAGCACCTTGATGGCTCTGTCCTTGAACTGTGCAAAGCCCAGATGGGGATCCTGTAAGGCCATTGCCCGCAACTGGGTTCGGTGGGTATTACAATACAGTCCCTCTATAAACTGTTCGGTCAACAGCCTGTCCTCGTTTCCCACTCCATCAGGGTCGGTCTGCTTAATGGCCCTCAGGGCCTCTTGTAGGTTTAGTGCATAGTCCCTTATACTCTCATGCGCTCGCTGCTTGCACCCGTAGAATCTAAGCTTAATCTCGGCTGAGGTGCGGGTATCAAAGGTGTCCTTCAGCCGGGTTAGTATCCCTGCGACAGTCTTCCTCCCAGGTGGCCAGGATTTTACTTCCCTTTTGGCTGCCCCGGTTAGTTGGGCCACCAGGATGCTCACTTTTTGCTCTTCTGTGAGGGGGTACACCTGGAAGAGGCTATCCAGCTTTTCTCTAAAGTCATGCAGGGTATGTGACTCCCCTGAGTACTGGGGTAGCCAAGCTGCTCCCGGGATATAGGGCATGGTGAAGGGCATAACTGCAGCAGCGGTAGCGCTGGCGGGGGTTGAGGCAGTGAAGCTCTCCTCCGTATCCGACATCTTCCTCCCCCCTAGTGAACCGTGGCCTACCTTGTGATGATCCTCTTCCGTAGGCCGCGGCTCCGCAGTGGATCGTCAGGGTTGAGGACCTTCCGTCGCGCTCCTGTGACGTCGGCGTCTGCTGGGCTCCTTCCAGGACCTTACGCAACGTCCGGACGTGAGGCGGGGCTTCAGTTCTCGCGCGCTTTCGGAGTCCACGCCCCTCTTCTTCCCGCGCGGCGTCCTCAAGATGGCGTCCAATGGCGGGAAAACTCCACGGATGGCGGGAAGAAGGCAGAAGATGGCGCCGGATGGCGGGAAACTTCACCGATGGCGGGAAGAAGGCTGAAGATGGCGCCGGATGGCGGGAATCTTCACCACAGGTAAGTTTGAAAAGTCTCTTTTTCAGGCACGCAGTACCCGGTGGTTGCGGGCACGAAATCCTGCCGACTACGCCAAAGTTGACGCGCCCCTGGGCCTGTGTCGCGCTGCGTTGCGCACGCGGGAGCTTACCCGGAGCCGGATCGCTTGAGGGTTGTAGTCTCGTGGCGGGGACCCGGTCCGTGCCCAGGGAGTCAAACTGAGCGGCGATGTATCAGCGGTAGATGTGTACGACTACGCCACCCGTTGAATGCAGCTATGGAGCTGCCGCTGCAGGACAGTCCGCTGAGGCCGGTGGATGGATGGTGCAGCGTAGATGGTATAACCCCCAACGGGAGGGGTATGGCCTCAGGGCAGCAGATGTGGATGATGGGGGTAGCAGGAACCACTCAGAGACGGTGCGGTGTAATTCAGGGTCTTTACTGGTAACAACGATAGACCCTCCCGGAGTACTTGCTAGCGAACGGGGCCTGGTCAGTCCTTGAGCAGATGGGATCTCCCCTGGCCAGGCGGAGTTGTAGGCCTCCCAAACTGACTGTACTCTTCTGGCTACCTTGCTAGAAGCGGATATAAGTAGCCCACGTCCCTGAGTGTACCGTGTGGTGCTCACCCGTATGGCCGGTGACTCGGGGCCTTCTAATGGCTTCCGCTCCACGATGGCGGTGCTGGTCCCACGCGTGTGACCGTGCCTTCGGGTTTCTGGGCCTGAGGACCTGAAATCCCCTGCCGGTCGGCTTCTGCTGCTGGGTCAGAGTTAGTCCCCACAGCCTCGGACGCCGGGTCCGGTAAGAAATCTTCTCAGTCAGGGCGAGCTCTGCAGCTGCCAGCCCCTGGCTTGTAGTAGTATTGCTCCCACTGAGCTTCTGCTGTTTCTTCCTATGCTGCTTCTCTTTCTCTACTCTCCTTGACTGACTAACCCTGCTTCAGCCCCAGGTTTACATAGGGGAAGTTCTTCCCCTCCCAAGACTGGGCAGGAGGTGTGGCATGCACAGGATCCCTGACCAAAGGACCTCCCACCTGCTCTCAGACATAACATTACATTACTGTGGAAACCAGACCCCTGGGGTGCCACATTGACACTCCACAACTGCTCCTTCTCTTCAGAATTCAGAAAGATTTATTTTTTTATTTTTTTATTTCCGCAGCCATGCAGTGACGCTAGGTAGGTGCAGAGCTAAAGGGAAACCCACCTCAGAAGAAAATTCTAGGGTCCTGATCACTAGAGATGAGAGCTTAAAGGGAATCTGTCACTAGGTTTTTGCCATATATTCCGAGAGAAGCATGATGTAGAGACAGAGACCCTGATTCCAGCGATGTGTCACTTTCTGGGCTGCTTGCTGGTGTTTTGATAAAATCTTTGTTTTATCAGTAGGAGGTTGTGACTAGAAGACTAGTAAACCTGCAACCAGGTATCCCTCATTTTTCAGGAGTGGTCCAAATTAAATAAAAAAGCGGTCTATAGGGCGCTAAAAGAATGAACACTAGAAGTGAAAAAAATTTTAGGACTAAAAAATAAATTTAATGAGCCCTTTCCACAAAGCGTTTCGATAGTGAACTATCTTCCTCAGGTGGTACATGGCGCGCTTTTTCTCCCTTTCTCTTTTCTCATTTTTCACAAGGTCTGTATAGCAGCCTTCTGCCTATGCACAGTGTACACAGAAAGCTGCCAATCAGTGGTGCAGCCGGTTATATGGAGCTCAGCATTCAGAGCACTGCTAGATCTGCAGTAGATAAAACTAAAATTTATCAAAACTGCAGCGAAATAAGGGACACATTTCTGGAATCAGGTTTCTGCCCTTACATCATGCAGATGGGATAGCAAAACCTGGTGGCAGATTCCATTTTAGAGCCATCGGATATTACCTTGTGACCTCTCAAAGGGGAACTTGATGTCTAGGATGGTTATTATTTCCAAACCATTACAAAATGTCATGTGTCTCTTGATGCGGGATAACTTGTATGTAATGTGTTGTATGTTAGGTCTATGAACAGTACAAGTCCTTCAGTATAGGGTTACCTGAGAAGCGTACCCAGCATGAAGCAGGACTTGTATTATGTTTTGTCAGGGATGATTAATGTCTGAGTGCTTTATGCTGCGTTCTGCAGTCATCTCTCTGCCATCCTCCGTACACCCATCGCCGTCCTGTTCTCACACTTCTTTATTTGGCTTTTTTCTTGTGGTCGTAATATGGAGCATGTTGTATCCATAAAGCGGTCAGATTTGCCGGACCTCATGCTGTTCTGCCGAATCAGACCTAGATCATTATTGGGGGCTGGGGCACCTCCAATTCAAGATGGTAGACAAATCATGTCTTGTGAGACTGCACGCTCCAGCACCCACAATACTGGAGCATCGGTTAGGTTTACACATATCCACCTGTTGTGTTTTCTTTTGGGACACAGCAGTTTGTAGAATTGTCATCATTAATGTTTTCTTTTTTTTATCTTTCCAGTATTACTGAAATTCAGAAAGATGTGGAGTACAGACTGCCAATCACCTTTAAGAACTTCACCATCAGCATCAATATGTAAGTGACACGGGGTGCTATTGTCTTAGTTGAGAGATTACGTTGCATTTCTTGGGGTTATTAAATGTGAACCTAATGGGAATTAAAGGGATTGTCCTCTACTTTGATATTGATAACATCAGCATTGGGTATCAATATCAAATCGATGGGGTTTTGACAGCCCCCCAGAGAGGGAGCCGCATGCTCCTATTCACTTGTGAAGATGGCCCCCACTCATAGGCGGATTATAATGAGGGCAATCCGGGCGACCGCCCAGGGCCCCGAGCCTGCAGAGGGCCCGCGGCTCCGGGGCGGGGTGTCTAATGCCGGATTGCCCTCATTATATGTGCGGGCCGCCGCGGCACATACCGGTAGCAGTGGCGGGAGGGGGGGCCCGGGAGGAGGGGCCCCGTACCGCTCCCCCAGCAGCAGCCGCCGCTACTTCTTCATCGGCCGGGCCAGCACTGCAGCAGTTAACTTCCCTGTGCTGGCCCGGCCGCGTCACTGCTAGGAGACACGGCCCTGTGCGCGGCCGTGTTTCCTAGCTGTGACGTCACGCAGTGCGCGCCCGACCTGCACTGCTACTTACCACGGGAGAGGAGCAGGAGCCGGGAGGACTGGAGCCGAGCCGGGGGATGGTGAGTGAGTGTGTGTGTGTGTGTGTGTGTATGTATGTATGTGTGTGTGTGTATGTATGTGTGTGTGTGTGTGTGTGTATGTGTGTGTGTGTGTATGTGTGTGTATGTGTGTGTGTGTGGGCAGATGTCATTGTGTGATGTCTGTTTGTGTGTGTATGTCTGTGTGTGTGTGTGTAGGCAGATGTCATTGTGTGATGTCTGTTTGTGTGATGTCTGTGTGTGTGTGTGGGCAGATGTCATTGTGTGATGTCTGTTTGTGTGTGTGGGGGGGTAGATGTCATTGTGTGATGTCTGTTTGTGTGTGTGTGTGTGGGCAGATGTCATTGTGTGATGTCTGTTTGTGTGATGTCTTTGTGTGTGTGTGTGGGCAGATGTCATTGTGTGATGTCTGTTTGTGTGTGTGTGTGTGTGTGTGTGTGGGCAGATGTCATTGTGTGATGTCTGTGTGTGTGTGTGTGTGTGTGGGGGCAGATGTCATTGTGTGATGTCTGTTTGTGTGTGTGTGTGGGAAGATGTCATTGTGTGATGTCTGTTTGTGTGTGTGTGTGTGTGTGTGTGGGCAGATGTCATTGTGTGATGTCTGTTTGTGTGTGTGTGTGGGCAGATGTCATTGTGTGATGTCTGTTTGTGTGTGTGTGTGGGCAGATGTCATTGTGTGATGTCTGTTTGTGTGTGTGTGTGTGTGTGGGCAGATGTCATTGTGTGATGTCTGTTTGTGTGTGTGGGGGGGGGGCAGATGTCATTGTGTGATGTCTGTTTGTGTGTGTGTATGTTTGTGTGTGTGTGTGTGTGTGTGTATGGGCAGATGTCATTGTATGATGTCTGTTTGTATGTGTGTGTGTGTGTGTGTGTGTGTGGGCAGATGTCATTGTGTGATGTTTGTTTGTGTGTGTGTGGGCAGATGTCATTGTGTGATGTCTGTTTGTGTGTGGGCAGATGTCATTGTGTGATGTCTGTTTGTGTGTGTGTGTGGGCAGATGTCATTGTGTGATGTCTGTTTGTGTGTGTGTGTGGGCAGATGTCATTGTGTGATGTGTGTGTGTGTGTGTGTGTGGGCAGATGTCATTGTGTGATGTCTGTTTGTATGTGTGTGTGTGTGTGTGGGCAGATGTCATTGTGTGATGTCTGTTTGTGTGTGTGTGGGCAGATGTCATTGTGTGATGTCTGTTTGTATGTGTGTGTGTGTGTGTGGGCAGATGTCATTGTGTGATGTCTGTTTGTGTGTGTGTGTGGGCAGATGTCATTGTGTGATGTCTGTTTGTGTGTGTGTGTGGGCAGATGTCATTGTGTGATGTCTGTTTCTGTGTGTGTGGGGGGGGGCAGATGTCATTGTGTGATGTCTGTGTGTGTGTGGGGGCAGATGTCATTGTGTGATGTCTGTGTGATGTGTGTGTGTGTGGGCAGATGTCATTGTGTGATGTCTGTTTGTGTGTGTGTATGTCTGTGTGTGTGTGTGTGTGTGTGTGTGTGTGTGTGTGTGGGCAGATGTCATTGTATGATGTCTGTTTGTATGTGTGTGTGTGTGTGTGTGTGTGGGCAGATGTCATTGTGTGATGTCTGTTTGTGTGTGTGTGGGCAGATGTCATTGTGTGATGTCTGTTTGTATGTGTGTGTGTGTGTGTGTGGGCAGATGTCATTGTGTGATGTCTGTTTGTGTGTGTGTGTGTGTGGGCAGATGTCATTGTGTGATGTCTGTTTGTGTGTGTGTGTGTAGGCAGATGTCATTGTGTGATGTCTGTTTGTGTGTGTGTGTGTGTGTGTGTGTAGGCAGATGTCATTGTGTGATGTCTGTTTGTGTGTGTATGTGTGTGTGTATGTGTGTGTGTGTGTAGGCAGATGTCATTGTGTGATGTCTGTTTGTGTGTGTGTGGGCAGATATCATTGTGTCATGTCTGTTTATATGTATTTTTGTGTTTCAAATGTGTTTATGCGTGTATGTATATGTCTGTATATGTTTGTGTGTGTGACTGCGTGCGGCCTACTGCTGAGTATAGTTGGCGCCGTGCGGCCTCCTGCTGTATCTGGGGGGGCGCCGTGCGGCCCCCCGCTGTGTACAGATGGCTACATGCGGCCCCCCGCTGTGTATAGATGGCTACGTGCGGCCCCCCGCTATGTATAGATGGCGCCGTGCGGCCCCCCGCCGTGTATTGATGGCGCAGTGCGGCCCCCTGCTGTGTAGAGATGGCGCCGTGCGGCTCCCCGCTGTGTATAGATGGCGCCGAGCGGCCTCCCGCTGAGTATAGATGGCGCTGTGTGGCCACCTGCTGTCTCTGGGGGGGGCGCCGTGCGGCCTCCCGCTGTGTATAGATGGCTACTTGCGGCCTCCCGCTGAGTATAGATGGCGCTGTGCGGCCTCCTGCTGTCTCTGGGGGGGGCGCCGCGAGGCCTCCCGCTGTGTATAGATGGCTACGTGCGGCCTCCCACTGAGTATAGATGGCGCTGTGCGGCCTCCTGCAGTCTCTGGGGGGGGGGCGCCGTGCGGCCTCCTGCTGTGTATAGATGGCTACATGCGGTCTCCCGCTGAGTATAGATGTCGCCGTGCGGCCTCCTGCTGTGTATAGATGGCTACGTGCGGTCTCCCGCTGAGTATAGATGGAGCTGTGCGGCCTCCTGCTGTCTCTGGGGGGAGCGCCGTGCGGCATCTATACTCAGCAGGAGGCCGCACGTAGCCATCTATACACGTATACTCAGCAGGAGGCCGCACGTAGCCATCTATACGGCGCCATCTATACACAGCGGGAGGCCGCACGGCGCCATCTATACACAGCGGGAGGCCGCACGGCGCCATCTATACACAGCGGGAGGCCGCACGGCGCCATCTATACACAGCGGGAGTCTCAGTGCTTTGCAAGAGCAGTCAATAAATTCTGCTTGACTAATTCTGAGCACCATAAAGTCTGGTTCGCTTCTAACCTGCTGTCTTCATTTTCAGCTTGCTGAATTCTAACTCATTTACTGTCATTCGAGACGATGCCTTTGCTGGTCTCTTTCACCTTGAATACCTGTAAGTGCTCCACTTAATGTCATATTTTTGATTCTGCTCTTCTTCACCTTTTGGCATGTGCAATTGTATGAGCAAGTATTCATATGAATTTATGACCTACTTAAACCTTCGAGGACCTTACATTTTATTCAATCAAATTTTTTTCCAGTTTAAAACTATGGGACATATATGTGCCTTGGTCCTCAAAGGGTTTTTAAAGGGGCTGCAAACATAAATATGAAAAAAATAATTCAATTAGTGCTTTTTGTGTTCATTTAATTTTTATTTGAAGTCCATTTTTTTTTATTTACATTGGAATTAAGCCCTACTCCATGGAATGAAGCCCTACCTACATGACATCTGAGAGCTACATGGATCCCGCTTGTGAGGTTCCTGTCCGTCACTACTATTCAGTTTTAGGGTCCACTCACTAAGCCATATATTCTCTCATGCAAGAGAATAGGGCCAATTATGCTAATGACACTGGGCTCAAACTCTGTCAGAGCTTCAACTGAGTGTGATCCGATTCTCTCGCAGCACAGATATGGAGAAGATGGAGAACTTAATTTCTCCATCTTCTCCATAGTCTCTGTGAGTGTTCATCGGACTGCACTTGGATGACATCCGAGTGCAGTCTAATGTTTTACGTGCACCCATAGACTTGTATGGGTGCACATGGTCCGAATATCGAATGAGATTATTTTCTCATGCCAATAATCGCACTGTCCCATAGTATAACATAGGGCCGAGTCCTATCCGATAAAACATCACATAGCATTCGGCCGTGTTATACGACAGTGTGAGCGAGCCCTTAGAGTCAAGGAATATTTACATGCAGATGATGATATTACTCTCCAAGTGTATATTTTTTTAGGCGAGTTCATAGTAAATGCTTTGCCTTTTTGACATGTGATCAACTAAAGAACAAGAAAGATTTAGGACCTCCCCTATACAGAAACGGAAAATAGTTTGGAGGACTTGCATGTCCTTTTTTATTTATTATGAGAAAATCATAAAAGATCCCGTTTTTTAACCATGCTGTGACTTTCTGCTGAGGGAGAGGGAGAGAGCTGCCCTATTCAGAGTCTGTAATAAGACCTGCTGACAAAAGTGTTGAAGATACAGTCTAATGTGAATTAACAATGAAAAAAAGTTAATTTCACAAATGGCTTGTATTTTTTTTAATACAAACTTTTTTGTCTTTACAGCTCCTTTAAAGGGAATCTGTCATCAGGTTTTTGCCACCTAATCTGAGAGCAGCATAATGTAGGGTTAGAGGCACTGATTCCAGTAATGTGTCACTTACTGGGCTGCTTAGTGTTGTTTTGATAAAATCATTGATTTGTCAGAAGGTAATTATCACTAGATGACTAGTAAGTTCTGTAGGACCCCACCCCCATCACTGATCAGTAGATTTCTGTGTACACTGAGCATGGGCAGAAAGCTGCCAATCAGTGGTGTGGGCGGGGCTATACAGAGCGCAGCATTCAGAGAGCTGCTAGATCTGCAGCAGATAAAACGGTGATTTTCTCAAAATGACAACAAGCAGCTGAAAAAGTGACACATCGCTGGAATCAGGGTATCTGCCCAAATATTGTGCTGCTCTCAGATGAGGCAGCACAATTAATATTATGCCAAATTAATTTCCCGTGAACTATCACATGATCTATCACAGGGGATCATGTGACATGTCACGTGATAAATCAGGTGTGGGGGGGGGGGCGCGCCTTCTAAACTGCCCGGGGCCCTTACTACTCTTAATCCACCCCTGCCCCCACTGATTCCATATTAATGACCTATCCAATGGGTAAGTGATCAATATCAAGGTAGTGGGCAACCCCTTAAAGAAAGCAGACCATATTAGGTACTTCTAGAATATCTTTGTCCCATGCTGTTGATAGACCCCACCGCGTGTAATCGGTACCCTACAATGACTTGTCATCCATAGTCATGTCTTGTAGCACTGGAGCCATTAAATGATGTTGCTTGGCGGCTCATGACGTCACTATAGATGATGTGTATTAATGCAAGTTGTTTAATTGCTACTAATAAGAAATCACTTTAAATCAATATGGAGGCTTATAGGGTCCTCTCAGCTTCCTTTTACATATGGAAGTAGTCGTAGAACAGTATCGTCGATTGTCCCTCCCCAGAAAAATTATCCTTTTTTTTTTTGCAGAGCTCCGATGTGCCAGTCAAAAGGAAATGGAGTGTCTGCAGATTGGTGTGGGAGTGCAGAGGGGCGTGTCCGTGCACTTGAAAGGAGCTGTCTAAGTGCAGTGATACGCCCCAGTGCACTTCCAGACGGATTTGCATATGTTTTCCACACTAGATTTGTCATGATGGACTCATCAGATCTCTTATAACACCATTACGATCATATGTCAAGGTGCTGACGTCCCTTTATGCCTTACGCTACGTGCCACCTAAATGGATTTTCCATTGAGATGAGATGAGGCTGTTGGGTATTTTCCCCGGACCTGTCACGTTTCTGTAGGCTGCAGTCATGTATCCCGCGTCTTGCTCTAATACTTTGTTTTTATTGCAGTTTACTTCCGCCACAATTTCCTCAAGACAAACCTCTCATCACAGTCTTTCCACCGATAAGACATCACCTGGTGGACAAGCAAGGCCCCAATGTCACCTGTCCTTTACTACATAATGTAAGGAGACTTGGGAGATTTTGAGCGCTGGACTTAGGAATGTTGTAATTTAACCTTTCAATGACTGAGGTGTTTTTGTTTTTATAAAGTGGATCTGTGTGGTCTCCTGACACGTCTGTTTTAGTAATCTTATAAACCCTATAAAATCACAAATGTGCAGAATTTGTGTTTCAGACCACTGTGCAGTGCCTTTGAAGGCTATGTTCACACATCGCGTTTTTTTCAGCGTTTTTTTAATGCAAATTTTCAGCTGTGTTTTACAGTACAAGCAAAGTCTATGAGATTTCAGAAATCTCATGCTCACACCCTGGTTTTTGTATGATCAGTATTTTGTGATTTGCATTGTTTTTTGCTGAATAGAGCACGTCACTTCTTTCAGTGTATTTCACCCATTGAAAGTAATGTGTAGTGAAAAAACGCGTAGTGTGAACATAGCCTTACATCTAATTGACAATGGGGTGTTACCTTACTCCTTGTCCATGTCTAATCAGTTTGGACAGTAGGCATAATCACTACGACCAGGGGCCTGGCAGTGGCCAGTTGTCAATGTATCCACACATTTCCAGAAGATTGGCACAACGCAGAGGACCTGGGAAGAAGAGATGCCACGGTATTGTTACTTCATAGGGAATACACCTCTTTATTTTGGTAGATGAGGTCTTTGTCAAACACATCTTCAGCAGAGGAGAACGAAATGAAAGGATTAATGTATGTGTTAATGACCCAGTTCTGCGTGTGCTCTACGTAAAATGTGGCTGCAGATGGCTGTGCTGCATCGACACGTGAGGTTTGGGAGCCACCTTACATCTAATGGGTGGGGGTCTTACATTGAGGTCCCCACTTCAGACATTTCTGATATTTCCAGTGAATTTTCCAAGGAAGTTTCAGATAAAAATACCATAAGAAAATGTGGTCAACCTTGTTTTAGTTTTTTTTTTTTTTAATATATAAGATTATTAGTTATAGTCTTTGTTATGTTCACATAGAAGACCGGTGGGTTTTTTCTTTTTTAGGAACAAAGTATATACAGTGGGGAAAATAAGTATTGGATACACTGACGATTTTGCAAGTTTTCCCACCTACAAAGAATGGAGAGGGCTGTAATTTTTATCGTAGGTACACTTCACCTGTGAGAGACAGAATCTAAAAATAAAAAACAGAAAATAACATTTTATAATTTTTACATACTTATTTCATGCAATTATGCAAATTAATTATTTGATACAATAGAAAAACAGATCTTAATATTTGGTACGGAAACCTTTGTTTGCAATTACAGAGGTCAGACGTTTCCTGTAGTTCTTGACCAAGTTTGCAGACACTGCAGCAGGAATTTTGGACCACTCCTCCATACAGATCTTCTCCAGATCTTTCAAGTTTCGGGACTGTTGCTGGGTGCAGTTGTCCTGTCCCCTTTGCAGAAAAGCACCCCCAAAGTATAAGGTTTCCCCAGCATGCTTCTCAGTTGGGACGGTGTTCTTGGGGTTGTACTCATCCTTCTTCTTTCTCCAAACACGTCAAGTGGAGTTGATACCAAAAAGTCCTATTTTGGTCTCATCTGACCACATGACCCTCTCCCATGCCTCCTCTGGATCACCCAGATGGTCAATGGCGAACTTCAAACGGGCCTGGACATGTGCTGGCGTGAGCAGGGGACCTTGCGTGCCCTGCAGGAGTTTAATCCATGACGGCATAGTGTGTTACTAATGGTAATGTTTGAGACTGTAGTCTCGGCTCTCTTCAGGTCATTGACCAGGTCCTCCTGTGTAGTTCTGGGCTGATTCCTGACCTTTCTCAGAATCATCCTTATCCCACGGGTCGAGATCTTGCATGGAGCCCCAGACCGAGGAAGATTGACAGTCATCTTGTGTTTCTTCCGTTTTCTAATAATTGTGCCAACAGTTGTTGCTTTCTCACCAAGCTGCTTGCATATTGTCCTGTAGCCAATCCCAGCCTGGAGCAGGTCTACAATTTTGTCCCTGGTGTCCTTAGATAGCTCTTTGGTCTTAACCATGGTGGATAGGTTGGAGTGTGATTGATTGAGTGTGTGGACAGGTGTCGTTTATACAGGTAACGAGTTCAAACAGGTACAATAAATACAGGTGAGGAGTGCAGAGTAGGAGGGCTTCTGAAAGAAAAACTAACAGGTCTGTGAGAGCGAGATTTCTTGCTGGTTGGTAGGTGATCAAATACTTATTTCATGCAATGAAATGCGATTTAATTATTTAAAAATCATACAATGTGATTTTTTTTTTGGATTTTATTTTTAGATTCTGTCTCTCACAGTTGAAGTGTACCTATGATAAAAATGACAGACCTCTCCATTCTTTGTAGGTGGGAAAGCTTGCAAAATCGTCAGTGTATCAAATACTTATTTTCCCTACTGCGTGCGTGTATGTATATATACATGTGTGTGTGTGTGTGTATGTACAGAACAGACCAAAAGTTTGGACACACCTCATTTAAAGATTTTTTATGTATTTTCATGACTATGAAAATTGTACATTCACACTGAAGGCATCAAAACTATGAATTAACACATGTGGAAATATATACTTAACAAAAAAGTGTGAAACAACTGAAAATATGTCTTATATTCTAGGTTCTTCAAAGTAGCCACCTTTTGCTTTGATGACTGCTTTGCACACTCTTGGCATTCTCTTGATGCGCTTCAAGTGGTAGTCACCGGAAATGGTCTTCCAACAATCTTGAAGGAGTTCCCGGAGATGCTTAGCACTTGTAGGCCCTTTTGCCTTCACTCGGCGGTCCAGCTCACCCCAAACCATCTCGATTGGGTTCAGGTCTGGTGACTGTGGAGGCCAGGTCATCTGGCGTAGCACCCCATCACTCGCCTTCTTGGTCAAATAGCCCTTACACAGCCTGGAGGTGTGTTTGGGGTCATTGTCCTTTTGAAAAATAAATGATGGTCCAACTAAACGCAAACCGGATGGAATAGCATGCCGCTGCCAGATGCTGTGGTAGCCATGCTGGTTCAGTATGCCTTCAATTTTGAATAAATCTCCAACAGTGTCACCAGCAAAGCACCCCCACACCATCACACCTCCTCCTCCATGCTTCACGGTGGGAACCAGGCATGTAAAGTCCATCCGTTCACCTTTTCTGAGTCGCACAAAGACACGGTGGTTGGAACCAAAGATCTCAAATTTGGACTCATCAGACCAAAGCACAGATTTCCACTGGTCTAATGTCCATTCCTTGTGTTCTTTAGCCCAAACAAGTCTCTTCTGCTTGTTGCCTGTCCTTAGCAGTGGTTTCCTAGCAGCTATTTTACCATGAAGGCCTGCTGCACAAAGTCTCCTCTTAACAGTTGTTGAAGAGATGTTTCTGCTGCTAGAACTCTGTGTGGCATTGACCTGGTCTCTAATCTGAGCTGCTGTTAACCTGCGATTTCTGAGGCTGGTGACTCGGATAAACTTATCCTCAGAAGCAGAGGTGACTCTTGGTCTTCCTTTCCTGGGGCAGTCCTCATGTGAGACAGTTTCTTTGTAGCGCTTGATGGTTTTTGCAACTGCACTTGGGGACGCTTTCAAAGTTTTCACAATTTTTCGGACTGACTGACCTTCATTTCTTAAAGTAATGATGGCCACTCGTTTTTCTTTACTTAGAATTTGTATGATGGCAAGAAAAAATCATCTAACAGTCTATTCAGTAGGACTATCAGCTGTGTATCCACCAGACTTCTGCACAACACAAGTGATGGTCCCAACCCCATTTATAAGGCAAGAAATCCCACTTATTAAACCTGACTGGGCACACCTGTGAAGTGAAAACCATTTCCAGTGACTACCTCTTGAAGCTCATCAAGAGAATGCCAAGAGTGTGCAAAGCAGCCATCAAAGCAAAAGGTGGCTACTTTGAAGAACCTAGAATATAAGACATATTTTCAGTTGTTTCACACGTTTTTGTTAAGTATATAATTCCACATGTGTTAATTCATAGTTTTGATGCCTTCAGTGTGAATGTACAATTTTCTTAGTCATGAAAATACAGATAAATCTTTAAATGAGAAGGTGTGTCCACCTTTTGGTCTGTACTGTATATATACACTGCTCAAAAAAATAAAGGGAACACTTAAACAACAGAATATAACTCCAAGTGCATCAAACTGTCCACTTAGGAAATGACACTGATTGACAATCAATTTCACATGCTGTTGTGCAAATGGAATAGACAATAGATGGAAATTATTGGCAATTATCAAGACACCCTCAAAGGATTGATTCTGCAGGTGGGGACCACAGACCACATCTCAGTACCAATGCTTTCTGGCAGATGTTTTGGTCACTTTTGAATGTTGGTTATGCTTTCACACTCGTGGTAGCATGAGACGGACTCTACAACCCACAGAAGTTGCTCAGGTAGTGCAGCTCATCCAGGATGGCACATCAGTGCGAGCTGTGGCAAGAAGGTTTGCTGTGTCTGTCAGCGTAGTGTCCAGAGGCTGGAGGTGCTACCAGGAGACAGGCCAGTACACCAGGAGACAAGGAGGGGGCCGTAGGAGGGCAACAACCCAGCAGCAGTACCGCTACCTCCGCCTTTGTGCAAGGAGGAACAGGGGGAGCACTGACAGAGCCCTGCAAAATGACCTCCAGCAGGCCACAAATGTTCATGTGTCTGCACAAACGGTTAGAAACCGACTCCATGAGGGTGGTATGAAGGCCCGACGTCCACAGATGGGGGTTGTGATCACATCCCAACATTGTGCAGGACGCTTGGCATTTGCCACAGAACACCAGGATTGGCAAAGTCGCCACTGGCGCCCTGTGCTCTTCACAAATGAAAGCAGGTTCACACTGAGCACATGTGACAGACATGACAGAGTCTGGAGACGCCGTGGAGAGCGATCTGCTGCCTGCAACATCCTTCAGCATGACCGGTTTGGCAGTGGGTCAGTAATGGTGTGGAGTGGCATTTCTTTGGAGGGCCGCACAGCCCTCCATGTGCTCGCCAGACGTAGCCTGACTGCCATTAGGTACCGAGATGAGATCCTCAGACCCCTTGTGAGACCATATGCTGGTGCGGTTGGCCCTGGGTTCCTCCTAATGCAGGACAATGCCAGACCTCATGTGGCTGGAGTGTGTCAGCAGTTCCTGCAAGATGAAGGCATTGAAGCTATGGACTGTCCCACCCGTTCCCCAGACCTGAATCCGATTGAGCACATCTGGGACATCATGTCTCGCTCCATCCACCAACGTCACGTTGCACCATAGACTTTCCAGAAGTTGGCGGATGATTTAGTCCAGGTCTGGGAGGAGATCCCACAGGAGACCACCTCATCAGGAGCATGCCCAGGCGTTGTAGGGAGGTCATACAGGCACGTGGAGGCCGCACACAATACTGAACCTCATTTTGACTTGTTTTAAGGACATTACATCAAAGTTGGATCAGCCTGTAGTGTGTTTTTCCACTTTAATTTTGGGGGTGGCTCCAAATCCAGGCCTCCATTAGTTAATAAATTTGATTTCCATTGATGATTTTTATGTGATTTTGTTGTCAGCACATTCAGCTTTGTACAGAACAAAGTATTCAATGAGAATATTTCATTCATTCAGATCTAGGATGTGTTATTTGAGTGTTCCCTTTATTTTTTTGAGCAGTGTATGTATATGTGTGTGTATATATATAATTTTTTTTAATTTTTTTCAATACATATTTCACTTTGGAGCTGACATAAGTCATGGACATGGGCTCTGTATCATGATATGTCTCCAATTTAGCAAATCTAGATCATGAAAGTAACTCTGTGACCTGCCATGTTGTCACCCTGAGTAATATGCTATAGGTATCATTACTGAGTCATATAGTGATGAAGTGATTGACAGTTGCTCCTGCTTTCTATCGAGCGTCTCTCCTGCTCTCTCTCTCTCTCGAGCGTCTCTCCTGCTCTCTCTCTCGAGCATCTCTCCTGCTCTCTCTCGAGCGTCTCTCCTGCTCTCTCTCTCTAGCTTCTCTCCTGCTCTTTCTCTCGAGCGTCTCTCCTGCTCTCTCTCTCTCGAGCGTCTCTCCTGCTCTCTCTCTCAAGCGTCTCTCCTGCTCTCTCTCTCGAGCGTCTCTCCTGCTCTCTCTCTCTCGAGCGTCTCTCCTGCTCTCTCTCGAGCGTCTCTCCTGCTCTCTCTCTCGAGCGTCTCTCCTGCTCTCTCTCTCGAGCGTCTCTCCTGCTCTCTCTCGAGCGTCTCTCCTGCTCTCTCTCTCGAGCTTCTCTCCTGCTCTCTCTCTCGAGCTTCTCTCCTGCTCTTTCTCTCGAGCGTCTCTCTCTCTCTTGCATCTCTCCTGCTCTCTCTCTCTCGAGCGTCTCTCCTGCTCTCTCTCTCGAGCGTCTCTCCTGCTCTCTCTCGAGCTTCTCTCCTGCTCTCTCTCTCGAGCTTCTCTCCTGCTCAATCTCTCGAGCGTCTCTCTCTCTCGAGCGTCTCTCCTGCTCTCTCTCTCTTGAGCGTCTCTCCTGCTCTCTCTCTCTCGAGCGTCTCTCTCTCTCTAGCGTCTCTCCTGCTCTCTCTCTCTCGAGCATCTCTCCTGCTCTCTCTCTCTCGAGCGTCTCTCCTGCTCTCTCTCTCGAGCGTCTCTCCTGCTCTCTCTCTCTCTCGAGCGTCTCTCCTGCTCTCTCTCTCGAGCGTCTCTCCTGCTCTCTCTCTCTCTCGAGCGTCTCTCCTGCTTTCTCTCTCTAGCTTCTCTCCTGCTCTTTCTCTCGAGCGTCTCTCCTGCTCTCTCTCTCTCGAGGGTCTCTCCTGCTCTCTCTCTCGAGCGTCTCTCCTGCTCTCTCTCTCGAGCGTCTCTCCTGCTCTCTCTCTCGAGCGTCTCTCCTGCTCTCTCTCTCTCGAGCGTCTCTCCTGCTCTCTCTCTCGAGCGTCTCTACTGCTCTCTCTCGAGCGTCTCTCCTGCTCTCTCTCTCGAGCTTCTCTCCTGCTCTCTCTCTCGAGCTTCTCTCCTGCTCTTTCTCTCGAGCGTCTCTCTCTCTTGCATCTCTCCTGCTCTCTCTCTCTCGAGCGTCTCTCCTGCTCTCTCTCTCGAGCGTCTCTGCTGCTCTCTCTCGAGCGTCTCTCCTGCTCTCACTCGAGCGTCTCTCCTGCTCTCTCTCTCGAGCTTCTCTCCTGCTCAATCTCTCGAGCGTCTCTCTCTCTCTCGAGCTTCTCTCCTGCTCTTTCTCTCGAGCGTCTCTCTCTCTCTTGCATCTCTCCTGCTCTCTCTCTCTCGAGCGTCTCTCCTGCTCTCTCTCGAGCGTCTCTCCTGCTCTCTCTTGAGCGTCTCTCCTGCTCTCTCTCGAGCGTCTCTCCTGCTCTCTCTCTCGAGCTTCTCTCCTGCTCAATCTCTCGAGCGTCTCTCTCTCTCTCGAGCGTCTCTCCTGCTCTCTCTCTTGAGCGTCTCTCCTGCTCTCTCTCTCGAGCGTCTCTCTCTCTCTAGCGTCTCTCCTGCTCTCTCTCTCGAGCATCTCTCCTGCTCTCTCTCTCGAGCGTCTCTCCTGCTCTCTCTCTCGAGCGTCTCTCCTGCTCTCTCTCTCTCTCGAGCGTCTCTCCTGCTCTCTCTCTCGAGCGTCTCTCCTGCTCTCTCTCTCGAGCGTCTCTCCTGCTCACTCTCTCGAACGTTTCTCCTGCTCTCTCTCTCGAGCGTCTCTCCTGCTCTCTCTCTCCCGAGCGTCTCTCCTGCTCTCTCTCTCTCGAGCGTCTCTCCTGCTCTCTCTCTCGAGCGTCTCTCCTGCTCTCTCTCTCTCAAGCGTCTCTCCTGCTCTCTCTCTCTCGAGCGTCTCTCCTGCTCTCTCTCTCTCGAGCGTCTCTCCTGCTCTCTCTCTCGAGCGTCTCTCCTGCTCTCTCTCGAGCGTCTCTCCTGCTCTCTCTCTCGAGCGTCTCTCCTGCTCTCTCTCTCGAGCGTCTTTCTAGCGTCTCTCCTGCTCTCTCTCTCGAGCGTCTCTCCTGCTCTCTCTCGAGCGTCTCTCCTGCTCTCTCTCTCTCGAGCGTCTCTCCTGCTCTCTCTCTCTCGAGCGTCTCTCCTGCTCTCTCTCTCTAGCGTCTCTCCTGCTCTCTCTCGAGCGTCTCTCCTGCTCTCTCTCTCGAGCGTCTCTCCTGCTCTCTCTCTCGAGCGTCTCTCCTGATCTTGAGCGTCTCTCCTGCTCTCTCTCTCGAGCGTCTCTCCTGCTCTCTCTCTCTCGAGCGTCTTTCTAGCGTCTCTCCTGCTCTCTCTCTCGAGCGTCTCTCCTGCTCTCTCTCTCTCGAGCGTCTCTCCTGCTCTCTCTCTCGAGCGTCTCTCCTGCTCTCTCTCTTGAGCGTCTCTCCTGCTCTCTCTCTCTCTCGAGCGTCTCTCCTGATCTCGAGCATCTCTCCTGCTCTCTCTCTCTCTCGAGCGTCTTTCTAGCGTCTCTCCTGCTCTCTCTCTCGAGCGTCTCTCCTGCTCTCTCTCTCTCGAGCGTCTTTCTAGCGTCTCTCCTGCTCTCTCCAGCCCTTGTCTGCTTGATCGCTGATACTGCCATACTTTGTAGTCTGTATACACTGTGTTCCAAATTATTATGCAAATATTATTTTCTCAGATTTTCCCAAATTCCCTATATGAATTGCAGTCATTGTAATTTTCCAGTCAAATAACTATTAGAGTACAATTGAAAGGTTTTTGTACAAACTGCCTATGATAACAGTATATTTAAAAAAATAAAACACTCAAACTGCACTCAAAATGCATGTTCCAAATTATTATGCACAGCAGAGTTTTCAACCTTTTCATTTTAATAAAGAACAAAAAAATGGTCTTTTTTGAAATTATAAGCATTAGCAGGTTATTACACACTGAAATCAAACAGTTTTCAACTCAAAACTTTATTCTAGGTGATGTTACATTTGCACATAGGACCGCTTGTTCGAAAGGAGCTTCTGAACTCTCTCGTCCATTGAATTTGTCAGGTTTTGGATGGTTTCTGCTTCAGTTGTTTTGCATGAGGACAGAATACCCTCCCAGAGCTGTTGCTTAGATGTGAACTGCCTCCCGCCATCATAGACACTCCTTTTGATGATGCTCCAGAGGTTCTCAATGGGGTTGAGGTCAGGGGAGCATGGGGGCCACACCATAAGTTTGTCCCCTTTTATGCCCATAGCAGCCAGAGATGCAGATGTGTTATGTGCAGCATGAGACGGGGCATTATCATGCATGAAAATGATCTTGCTGCGGAATGCACGGTTCTTCTTCTTGAACCATGGAAGCAAGTGCTGTTTGAGAAACTCAACATACATTATGGAGTTCATCTTTACCCCTTCAGGGATCCTAAAAGGGCCGACAATCTCTCTCCCCATGATTCCAGCCCAAAACATTACTCCACCTCCTCCTTGTTGGCGCTGTAGCCGTGTTTGCATGGGGTGTCCATCAACCAGCCATCCTCCACTCCATCCATCTGGACCATCAAGATCATTTCATGCATGATAATGCACCGTCTCATGATGCACATAACACATCTGCATCTCTGGCTGCTATGGGCATAAAAGGGGACAAACTTATGGTGTGGCCCCCATGCTCCCCTGACCTCAACCCCATTCAGAACCTCTGGAGCATCATCAAAAGGAGTGTCTATGATGGCGGGAGGCAGTTCACATCTAAGCAACAGCTCTGGGAGGGTATTCTGTCCTCATGCACAACAATTAAAGCAGAAACCATCCAAAACCTGACAAATTCAATGGACGAGAGAGTTCAGAAGCTCCTTTCGAACAAGGGGTCCTATGTGCAAATGTAACATCACCTAGAATAAAGTTTTGAGTTAAAAACTGTTTGATTTCAGTTTGTAATAACCTGCTAATGCTTAGAATTTCAAAAATGACCATTTTTTTGTTCTTTATTAAAATGAAAAGGTTGAAAACTCTGCTGTGCATAATAATTTGGAACATGCATTTTGAGTGCAGTTTGAGTTTTTTATTTTTTAAAAAATATACTGTTATCATAGGCAGTTTGTACAAAAACCGTTCAATTGTACTCTAATAGTTATTGACTGGAAAATTACAATGACTGCAATTCATATAGGTAATTTGGGAAAATCTGAGAAAATATTATTTGCATAATAATTTGGAACACAGTGTATATGTACAATTTTAATATGATCAATAAAAATATGTAAATATATTATATATATACACACACTGCTCAAAAAATAAAGGGAACACTTAAACATCACAACTCCAAGTCAATAACACTTCTGTGAAATCTACCTGTCCAGTTATGAAGCAACACGGATTGTGAATCAATTTCTCCTGCTGTTGTGCAAATGGAGCAGACAACTGGTAGAAATGATAGGCAATTAGCCAGATACCCCCTATAAAGGAGTGGTTCTGCAGGTGGTGACCACAGACCATTTCTCTGTTCTCATTCTTTTTGGCTGATGTTTTGGTCACTTTTTCATTTTGCCATTGCTCTCACCCCTAGAGGTACATTAGCATTAGGCAGTGTCTACAGTACAACCCACAGAAGTTGCTCAGGTAGTGCCGTTCATCCAGGATGGCACATCAGTGCGAGCTGTGGCAAGAAGTGTAGCTGTGTCTGTCAGCACAGTGTCCAGAGCATGGAGCAGATACCAGGAGATGTGCAGGGAGCCATAGGAGGGCAACAACCCAGCAACAGGACCGTTACCTCCTCCTTTGTGCAAGGAGGAACAGGAGGAGCACTGCCAGAGCCCTGCAAAATGACCTCCAGCTGGCCACAAATGTGCATGTGTCTGCACAAACGGTTAGAAACCGACTCCATGAGGGTGGTATGAGGGCCCGATGTCCACAGATGGGGGTTGTGCTCACAGCCCAACACCGAGCAGGACGCTTGACATTTGCCACAGAACACCAGGATTGGCAAAGTCGCCACTGGTGCCCTCTGCTCTTCACAGATGAAAGCTCAGTATTGTGTGTGGCCTCCACGTGCCTGTATGACCTCCCTACAACGCCTGGGCATGCTCCTGATGAGGTTGCGGATGGTCTCCTGTGGGATCTCCTCCCAGACCTAGACTAAAGCATCAGCCAACTCCTGAACAGTCAGTGGTGCAACGCGACGTTGGTGGATGTGACTCGCCCCCTGGGCCGTGGGGTACTCGGATCCGGGCAGTAGGGAAACGATGGGAGTAGTAGTGGCAACCCGGTTTCGTGGCTCAGGGTGGTCAGGCCAGTGGTAGTCCGTTATGTGCTGATGTTTATGTCCGACTACGCCACCGTGGATTTGCGGTTATTAGGAACCGCCGCTGCATGCCGACCGCTGGGGCTGATGAGGTGTGCAGCTAGGGTAGTGTGACTCCCCACGGGAAGAGTGTGGCCCCAGGGCAGTATAGTGGATGGTGGGAGTGATGGTGGTGAGAGTCCCAGTGCTGATAGTGCTGGAGAAGCAAGGAGCACACAGACAACAGGTTGCAGTCCAGGGTCTTTACTAGAACAGGTATATTGACCCATAAACAGTCCCGGCTAGGAGGGGGACCTGGATGTCTGAGAGCAACGGGGAAATTGGCCCTGGTCAGGGTGAGGGTGTAGGCCTACCGTGCTTTCTGCGCTCCTTCTGGCTATCTCCTCCTGATAGGGTAACAGCCCACGTTTCCAAGCTTTCCGTGTATTCTCGCCTGTATGGCCTGCGACGTGGGTTCCTTTCTGCTCCCAGCCTTGTACGGCTTTACTGGTACCTTCTGTTGTGGCAGGGCCTCCAGGCTTCTTAGGCCAAGGAATATACAGTCCCCTGCGGACTGGTTCTCTGCTGGGGGATGTGGAATCCTCTCAGCCTCAGACACCAAAGTCTGGTAAATTAAGTCCTCTTTCTGCCAAGACAGGCTCTCTTCGCCTCTTGTCTCTGGCTTGTGGCTCTCCTCCTGCCACACTTCCTCTTAGGTGCAGTGCAACTGTCTGTCCCTGTTCTGCTCTGGGACAAGTCTCAATGCTGAGACAGGCCATCCAGTTCTCTCTAACCCTGCCCCCAGCACCAGCTTTTATAGGGGCAGCCTGCTCCCCCTACTGGCCTGAGACAGGAGGCATTGCATGCTAATGTTCCCCTGACTAGAGAACCTCCCCCTTGCTCTCAGACACAGTTTTAATACATTTTGTGGCATCCAGGCCAGGGTGACACATTCCCCCCTAGTGAAATTTAGTACTCCGGGACTAAACAATAAACAAAGACAATAAAACATTAATAGACATTAATAGACAGACGACGCACAAATTGAGTTCTTAAGGTCACAGTGTGGCCTGTGACCGGGTGTCCATATCACCAATACAACGGGGAGCCTTAACCAGGTGGGGGTCTGTCCTACCCCAAGTCCTTCACAGTCTTAGTTCATTCCTTGGTTAGGCTCCGAACGCAGTCCATACCAGGTCCCGGTTATAAAAAGTCCATAACCTGTGAGTCCTTACAGTAACTGCAAGAAACTGAAACACGGAATTACCAAACATGCATGTAACTTTGCAAACAATTCAACATTTGGCAACAAGGTTATTTACAATTTTAGTGCGCTCTATATTCTCCAGCGAGCGGGTATCAGCCCCTTTGTGCTCCTGGTTGACCTACGTAGCCCACTGTCTGGTGGTGGACCAACCTGGCTTTCCCCACTAGCGTTAGGGGTACAGCTACCAGCTGGGTGTACAGGTAGGGAAGGCAGCTGTCTGCGGGTCCTTTGGCTTACCGCAGGCATGGCAGGCTCACTGTCAGCAGAGGGTTGACTCTCCTGGGCTGCTGGTACAGGCTCTTCTGCCTCTGGAACCGCTTGCTCCTCTTCACCTTCCAGCTCTGGTGTTGGTTGTTGCTGTGCCGGTTGCAGGAAATGCAGGACGGGTACCACTATGGCATCATTTATGCGAGTCCAGGACTGAGGGAACTCTCCGAGAACGGTGCTGATCATTTCTTCCTTGTCCTCTGCGGGTTCAAGGTCACTCTGATCCTCTTCTGCACTACGGAGTTGCTCGGGGCATCTTTTGAGATGGTCTCTGGAGACGGTACTAGTGGTTTCTCCTCCGTCCTTGGTGATCACGCACACCTTCGGGTTGTCGTGATCAGACTGCAGTACGGTGTAGGGTTCCCTTTCCCACTGGTCGTCCAACTTGTGAAGCCTTCTTTTTCGCTTTAGGACTTGCTCACCAGGTTCTAGGGGACCAGCAGGGGCGTGTTGGTTGAAGAGTTTTTCTTGCCTCTCTCTCACCTGGGCCAGGCTCTTCTCCACAGTCTACTGCACCTTCTTGTACTGCAGTTGCCTTTCCGTATCCCAGTCCGCATCCGGGGAGGTGTCCTCAGGCGTTAGGACTCCCATCTCCAGGTCTATAGGCAGCTTACCCGGTCTGGGTCGCATCAGGTAAGCCGGGGTGCAGTTGGTAGCATTCACCGGGATATGATTGTATAAGTCTATCAGGTCCGGCAGTTTTTCTGGCCACAGGCTGCGCTCCTCCAGGGGCAACGTCTTCAGGAGATCAATGACTATATTGTTCATCTTCTCACACATCCCATTGGTTTGTGGGTGGTAAGGCGTTGTCCGAATCTTCTTACAGCCATAGAGGTTGCCGAACTCCTGGAAGATTTCAGCCTCGAACGCTGGACCCTGGTCTGTCAGGACCTGTTCCGGATACCCGTGTGGACGGCAGAAATATTGCTGGAAGGCTCTGGCCGCTGTTTGGGCTGTCAAGTCTTTTACTGGGACCACCACTAGAAAACGGGAATAGTGGTCCACGATTGTCAGGGCATAGATGTATCCTGACCGGCTGGGAGCCAATTTGACATGGTCCAGAGCTACCAGCTCAAGAGGCTGCGTGGTGACGATGGGCCTCAAGGGTGTCTTCTGGCTGGTGCGGTCCTTCCTCCTTAGGTGACAAGGGCCACAGTCTCTGCACCATTTTTCTACAGCTCCTCTCATGCCGACCCAAAAGAACCTTCCTCTTAGTAGGAACTCCAGTTTCTTCCAACCGAACCGATGTGTCCCGCTCTGTCATGGTAAGCCCCCAGGACCATAGCTGCATCCCGCCTTGGGACCACGACTTGCCAGGTCAGCTCGTGCGTCCGGTGGTTGACAATCCTTCTGCACAACTTGCCTTCGTAGAGGAACAGCTTGCTCTTCTCTTTCCATAGCTGCTTGGCTTCCTCTGGAGCATCCGGATCTATGCGGGCATCTTCCTGGGTCAGCAGATCTTTCACCAGGCGGATGGCAGGGTCACTATCTTGGGTCTCGGCCCAGCTGTGTTGAGGTAGGGGATTTATCATCACGGTTGTTAGATCCTCCTCCTTCACGCGGTGGGAGTATTGAGCAGCTCCATACCGGTGAAACGCGGGGAGTTCTACCTCCTCCAGCTCTTCTGGGTCTTCGTCACCTTCAGATAAGTGAGGCATCCTTGATAGGGCGTCAGCGTTGGCATTGGTTTTGCCGGCCCGGTACTTGATCAGTCATAGTTGGAGAGACGGGCCATCCACCGCTGTTCTAGGGCACCCAGTCTTGCATTGTCCAGGTGTGTCAACGGGTTGTTGTCCGTGTACACGGTGAACTTTGCGGAGGCCAGGTAATGCTTGAAGCGTTCCGTCACGGCCCACACCACCGCCAAGAATTCTAGCTTGAAGGAGCTGTAATTCTCCGGGTTCCTCTTGGTGGGTCTCAGCTTCCGGCTGGCGTACGCGATCACCCTTTCTCTGCCCTGTTGGTTTTGGGACAGTACGGCTCCCAGTCCCACATTACTGGCATCTGTGTGGAGAATGAAAGGCTGGCCATAATCAGGGTAGGCCAGGATCTCGTCCCCTGTGAGGGCCATCTTTAGCTGGCGGAAGTACTCCTCTTCCGGTTTATCCCACTTGAAGGTCGGCTTTTGGCTCCTGGACTTAGACTGTCCGATCAGGAGGTCCTGCATAGGAGCTGCCATCTTAGTGAACCCGGGGATGAACCTTCGGTAGTAGCCTACCAACCCGAGAAACTGTCTCACCTCTTTGATGTTCGAGGGGCTTGGCCAGCTCTTGATTGCCGTGACCTTGTCAGGGTCGGGGGCCACTCCTTCCGCTCTTACCACGTGCCCTAGGTACTGGTCCTTTGGTTTCAGCAGGTGACACTTCGATGGTTTCACCTTCAGGCCATAGCCTGCCAGGGCTTCGAACACCTCGGCCAGGTGCTTTAGGTGGTCCTCGTAAGTCTTCGAATAGACGATCACGTCGTCCAGGTAAAGGAGGACCGTCTCGAAGTTTCGGTGCCCTAGACATCATTCCATCAGCCTCTGGAAGGTCCCTGGTGCGTTGCAGAGCCCGAAGGGCATACAGTTGAACTCACTCAGTCCCATCGGGGTGGTGAAGGCAGTCTTCTCCTTGTCAGCCTCTGCCACAGGAACCTGCCAGTACCCGCTAGTAAGGTCCAAAGTAGAAAAGAAGTTAGCAGATTTTAGTGCGGCTAAAGACTCCTCTATTCTAGGCAGCGGATATGCGTCTTTGTGGGTGATACGGTTGATTTGTCTATAGTCCACGCACATTCTCATGGTGCCGTCTTTCTTTTTGACCAGAACCAAGGGGGCTGCCCAGGGGCTACAGCTGTCTCTAATAACCCCAGCTTCTTTCATCTCTCTTAGCATGCCCTTTGCGTTCTGATAATGTGCAGGGGGTACACGTCTGTGCCTCTCTTTTATTGGTGGGTGGCTCCCTGTGGGGATGTGGTGTTCTATCCCTTTTACTCTGCCGAAGTCTAGCGGGTGCTTACTAAAGACTCTCTCGTACTCCTGTACCACCCGGTAGACTCCTTGTTTTTGGTGCAGGGGAGTGGAGTCAGCACCCACATGGAGTTTCTGGCACCAGTCCTCCTTTTGTTTCTGGGAGCCATTACCCTCCGCCTGAGGAGATGGAGGCAAGGGTTCCACGGCCCTGATAGCTTTGTGTTCGACAACAAACAGTTTGGCGAGTGTAGCGTACCTGGGTAAGTGTACTTCCCTCTCCCCAATGTTGAGGATGCGGACGGGCACCCTCCCATGATGGACATCAACCACCCCCCGGGCTGTCAAAATGGTGGGCCTGCTGTCTGAGTACACGGGTTCTACCATGGCTTGGTAGTCTCTACCTCTCAACCCGATTGCAGTCCGACACCAGATCATCATTTCACTTTTGGGAGGCATGGAAATGGGGAATGGGTCACTCAGTCTTACGCTACCGATCTCACCACCAGACAGTTCTACCTGCTGCCGTCTCATCAGGGCTTTTATCTCCTTGTTGAGGACTCTCTGTTGGCTGGAACTAGCATTCACCGCCACCTGTTGTAGAATTACAATTACCTCTGAAAGACAATTTTCAATTACGTTAGTACCCACAGTTATTTTAGGGTGACTTTCACGACGGTCAATGTCCACAATAATCACCCCCTGTGCCGGCAGTTCAACTTTACCAATTTTAATGGTCATCTCCTTGAACCCCATCTGCGGCACGGGTAAGCCATTACTGGCGATGATGCTCAAGTTATTGTCTGGATACCGTGTGATATCAGCATCAGTCCAATACTGCTTAAAAAGTACATAAGGGATAGTGGTTACTTGTGACCTATTATCCAGCAAGGCGCTCATGGGGATACCGTCCTGCACCACGGGTAAAACCGGGCGCCCCCCAACGTACTTATTACGCCAATTGTAAGGGCCTGGTGATCTTATGCCTGGGGGTTGGCCCTTTGCCCCAGGTTGGACCCTTTTAAATTACAGTACCTGGAAATGTGTCCGGGCTGGTTGCATCGACGGCAAATGGGCTGTCCATCCTCTGCGTAGCGGTCTGTGGGCCTCCCTCGGAACGACGGGATCCTCCTCTGTCGACGCCACGGGACATCCTCCGGACTTGACGCCAGCTCGATGGGTCTTGACGGGTCCACTTGCATCGCCTGGACAGTCCTGGTCAACGCCGCGACGCTCCTGGTCAGCTCCTGGACTTGGTGGTGCAGGTCTTTCGACGGGGCTTGGTTCAGGGCCTGTGCATCAGCCCCCACGGGATCCATAGAGGAGGGCGCCGCCTCCTGGTGGTTGGTGAGAGCAGGGCGCCGGGGGTTTATAGCGCCACTGGTTGCAGATTCACGGAGCACCCTTATGGCCCTGTCCTTAAATTGGGCAAAGGTTAGGTCAGGGTTCTGAAAGAACATGAGACGCAGTTGGGCCCTGTGGGCGCTAGACAGCAGACCTTCTATGAATTGTTCTGTTAGCAGCTTATCCGTTTCCTGCACACTGCCAGGGTCAGTTTGTTGAATAGCCCTCAAGGCTTCCTGCAGATTTAGGGCATAGTCTCTGATGCTGTCCTGTGCCCGCTGCTTACATCCATAGAACCTCATTTTAATCTCAGCGGAGGTACGTGTGTCAAAGGTACCCCGCAGCCGGGCCAGAATACCCTTCACAGTCCTTTTATCCTCAGTGGGCCATGATTTTACCCCCCTTTGGGCTGCGCCAGTTAACTGCCCTGTCAATATGCTGACCTTCTGTTCCTCTGTCAGGGGGTAAACGTGGAACAAACTGTATAGCCTTTCCTTGAAGTCAGTTAGGGCATGGGGCTCCCCTGAGTATTTGGGCAGCCAGGCCGCTCCAGGGATGTAGGGCAGGGAAAAGGGCATCACCGCTGCTGCAGCTGCGTTGGTGGTAGTGGGCGCCTCTGTGTCCGACATCTTCCTCCCCCCTAGTTAAGCGTGGCCTACCTTCCGACGATCCTCTTCTGTAGGCCGCGGCTCCGCTGCTGCTGCTCTGGACGAGGACCTTGCGTCGCGTCCTGATGACGTCAGCGTCGCTCTCTCTCCCTTCCAGGACCTTGCGCAGCGTCGGTGCGTGGGGCGGAGCTTCGGATCTCGCGCGGTTTTGAAGTCCACGCCCCTCTTCTTCCCGCGCGGCGTCCTGAAGATGGCGTCCGATGGCGAGAAACAGCTGCGGATGGCGGGAAGACGGCAGAAGACGGCGGGAAACAGTCCAAGATGGCGTCTGATGGCGGGAATCGGCTCCGGATGGCGGGAAACGACTCCGGACGGCGGGAAACTTCGCCACAGGTAAGTTACAAAAGTCTTTTTCAGGCACGCAGTACCCGGTGGTTGCGGGCACGAAATCCTGCCGACTACGCCAAAGCTGACTCGCCCCTTGGGCCGTGGGGCACTCGGATCCGGGCAGTCTGGGAACGATGGGAGTAGTAGTGGCAACCCGGTTCCGTGGCTCAGGGTGGTCAGGCCAGTGGTAGTCCGTTATGTGCTATTGATTATGTCCGACTACGCCACCCGTGGATTGCGGTTATTAGGAACCGCCGCTGCATGCCGACCGCTGGGGCTGATGAGGTGTGCAGCTAGGGTAGTGTGACTCCCCACGGGAAGAGTGCGGCCCCAGGGCAGTATAGTGGATGGTGGGAGTGATGGTGGTGAGAGTCCCAGTGCTGATAGTGCTGGAGAAGCAAGGAGCACACAGACAACAGGTTGCAGTCCAGGGTCTTTACTAGAACAGGTAAATTGACCCATAAACAGTCCCGGCTAGGAGGGGGACCTGGATGTCTGAGAGCAACGGGGAAATTGGCCCTGGTCAGGGTAAGGGTGTAGGCCTACCGTGCTTTCTGCGCTCCTTCTGGCTATCTCCTCCTGATAGGGTAACAGCCCACGTTTCCAAGCTTTCTGTGTATTCTCGCCTGTATGGCCTGCGACGTGGGTTCCTTTCTGCTCCCAGCCTTGTACGGCTTTACTGGTCCCTTCTGTTGTGGCAGGGCCTCCAGGCTTCTTAGGCCAAGGAATATACAGTCCCCTGCGGACTGGTTCTCTGCTGGGGGATGTGGAATCCTCTCAGCCTCAGACACCAAAGTCTGGTAAATTAAGTCCTCTTTCTGCCAAGACAGGCTCTCTTCGCCTCTTGTCTCTGGCTTGTGGCTCTCCTCCTGCCACACTTCCTCTTAGGTGCAGTGCAACTGTCTGTCCCTGTTCTGCTCTGGGACAAGTCTCAATGCTGAGACAGGCCATCCAGTTCTCTCTAACCCTGCCCCCAGCACCAGCTTTTATAGGGGCAGCCTGCTCCCCCTACTGGCCTGAGACAGGAGGCATTGCATGCTAATGTTCCCCTGACTAGAGAACCTCCCCCTTGCTCTCAGACACAGCTTTAATACATTTTGTGGCATCCAGGCCAGGGTGACACAGATGGAGCGAGACATGATGTCCCAGATGTGCTCAATCGGATTCAGGTCTGGGGAACAGGCGGGCCAGTCCATAGCTTCAATGCCTTCACCTTGCAGAAACTGCTGACACACTCCAGCCACATGAGGTCTGGCAATGTCCTGCATACTGCATAAGGGGCATAATGGGGGCATTACACTGTGTGGGGGCATAATACATACTACATAAGGGGCATAATGGGGGCATTAAACTTTTTGGGGCATCATACATACTGCATAAGGGGCATGATGGGGGCAATACACTGTGTGGGGGCATCATACATACTGCATAAGGGGCATAATGGGGGCATTACACTGTGTGAGGGGCATCATACATACTGCATAAGGGGCATAATGGGGGCATCATACATCCTGCATAAGGGGCATAATGGGGGCATTACATTGTGTGGTAGCATCATACATCTTGTATAAGGGGCATAATGGGGGCATTACACTGTGTGGGAGCATCATACATACTGCATGAGGGGCATAATGGTGGCATACACTGTGTGGTGCATCATACATACTGTATAAGGGGCATAATGGGGGCATTACACTGTGTGGGGCATCATATATACTGTATAAGGGGCATAATGGGGCATTACACTGTGTGGGGGCATCATACATACTGCATAAGGGGCATAATGGGGGCATTACACTGTGTGGGGGCATCATACATACTGCATAAGGAGCATAATGGGGGCATTACACTGTGTGGGGGCATCATGTATACTGCATAAGGGGCATAATGGGGGCATTACACTGTGTGGGGGCATCATACATCCTGCATAAGGGGCATAATGGGGGCATTACACTGTGTGGGGGGCATCATACATCCTGCATAAGGGGCATAACACTGTGTGGGGGCATCATACATCCTGCATAAGGGGCATAATGGGGGCATTACACTGTGTGGGGGGCATCATACATACTGCATAAGGGGCATAATGGGGGCATTACACTGTGTGGGGGCATCATACATCCTGCATAAGGGGCATAATGGGGGCATTACACTGTGTGGGGGCATCATGCATCCTGCATAAGGGGCATAATGGGGGCATTACACTGTGTGGGGGCATCATACATACTGCATAAGGGGTATAATGGGGGCATTACACTGTGGGGGGCATCATGCATCCTACATAAGGGGCATAATGGGGGCATTACACTGTGGGGGCATCATACATACTGCATAAGGGGTATAATGGGGGCATTACACTGTGGGGGGCATCATGCATCCTACATAAGGGGCATAATGGGGGCATTACACTGTGTGGGGGCATCATACATTCTGTATAAGGGGCATAATGGGGGCATTACACTGTGGGGCCAGTAAAGGGGCCCTTTACTATGAGAACAATACGTTTCCTCCCTTCCTGTCTCCATAGTTGGGTCGTATGTATCTATTACAGGAAACAGAACAAAAACCTTATGATTCTTATAAAGGGGCAACACAAGACCCCAAAAGAGTCTCTGTGCTCAAGGGGTTAATGCCCCCTGCGCCCAGTAATGGGGGATCCCCACATACCTCCACCTGCAGAGCCGCCACCACATATATGGCTGCTCTGTGCGCACAGGAGCTGTGATGAGGTCACAGGAGGGGAAGAGTCAGGGGTCACATGATCAGGGGCCTCAGTGGATGCAGGACTCTGCTGTGCTGGTTGTCATGGTGCTGGATGAGCTGAAGTTTATGTGTGGGGTCAGGAGTAGTGTTGAGCGATACCTTCCGATATCGGGAAATATCGTATCAGATTGGATAGGACCGATACCCAAAAGTATCGGATATCGCCGATTCCGATACCGGAAACCAATGCAAGTCAATGGGACACTAATATCGGAAAGCCATCCCAGCGTGAGAGAATTCTCCTGATTGTTTAAAAGCCGGCGGGCGGTAAAAAGCCGCCGGCTTTTAAACAATCACACAGCCCCATACTGCTTCCCCGCAGCCTCCCACCCCGATCCTGCGCTCCCCCCGCCACCTCCCATCCCGATCGTAAGTTAGGACCGGGCGGGGAGCGCAGCACCAAGGAGCAGGGAGCGAAGGACCCGGGCGGGGAAGCCGACAGTGAAAAGACTACACCGCCGGCTTTCCCGTTCTGTGCTGCGCTCTCCCGCCGGTTATTTCAAATGAACAGCTGAGGTATCAGGTGATGCTGATCAGCTGTTCATTTGAAGTAGCCGCGGTGCCCTCAGAGGGTTCATGTGAGTTCATGCTTCACTGCATGAACTCACATGAACTTTCCCACGGCCGCACAGGTCAGCCTCACCTCCCAGACCATCAGACCCATCATGATTGGTGTGTGCGCAGGTGTCTGTGCGATGTGTGCGGGTGTGTGCGCGATGTCTGCGGGTGTCTGCGTGCAGGCAGACATAGGCTAATGTGACACTACTACTCCCATCGGCCTATGTCTGTCCCCCGTCCACTTGTGCCAGCAGGATCAGCTCGATGGGAGCAGTAGCTATTTAAACTGCCCCATATGTTATTTTTGCCCCTATACATCTTTTATGTTTTTAGGCCCCCCATATATTTTTTTTGTTTTTGGTCCCCAATAAATTTTAAATACATTTTTCATTGGTGGCCAGTGGTTACCTAAAATAAATTAGTTCATACATTACCTGTCCCCGCCGATCGCCACCTAAAATAAAGTAAAAAATAAAAAACTACACCTATACTCACCTAGACACCTAATTCCCCGAAGCCATCGATCTCCTGTAATAAAATATAAAATAATAAACCACAACCTTATCCTTACCCCTCCGTAGTAGTCCACGAGTGTCCCACGAAGATCTCCAGTTTAGAGCAGCCACATAAAATGTGACCGCTCTAAACCACTGCCGCCGCTAGAATGACGGGGCCATAAAGCAGCCCCATCATTGCATAAACCGGTGTCTAGGTGAGTATAGGTGTAGTTTTTTATTTTTTACTTTATTTTAGGTGGCGATCAGGTAATGTATGAACTAATTTATTTTAGGTAACCACTGGCCACCAATGAAAAATGTATTTAAAATTTATTGGGGACCAAAAACAAAAAAAATATATGGGGGGCCTAAAAACATAAAAGATGTATAGGGGCAAAAATAACATATGGGGCAGTTTAAATAGCAGGATCAGGCTGATGGGAACTACTGCTCCCATCGAGCTGATCCTGCTGGCACGAGTGGACGGGGGACAGACATAGGCCGATGTGAGTAGTAGTGTCACATCGGCCTATGTCTGCCTGCACGCAGACACCCGCAGACATCGCGCACACACCCGCACACATCGCACAGACACCCGCGCACACTCCAATCATGATAGGTCTGATGGTCTGGGAGGTGAGGCTGACCTGTGCGGCCGTGGGAAAGTTCATGTGAGTTCATGCAGTGAAGCATGAACTCACATGAACCCTCTGAGGGCACCGCAGCTACTTCAAATGAACAGCTGATCAGCATCACCTGATACCTCAGCTGTTCATTTGAAATAACCGGCGGGAGAGCGCAGCACAAAACGGGAAAGCCGGCGGTGAAGTCTTTTCCCTGCCGGCTTCCCCGCCTGGGTCCTTCGCTCCCTGCTCCTTGGTGCTGCGCTCCCCGCCCGGTCCTAACTTACGATCGGGATGTGAGGTGGCGGGGGGAGCGCAGGATCGGGGTGGGAGGCTGCGGGGAAGCAGTATGGGGCTGTGTGATTGTTTAAAAGCCGGCGGCTTTTTACCGCCTGCCGGCTTTTAAACAATCAGGAGAATTCTCTCACGCTGGGATGGCATTCCGATATTAGCGTCCCATTGACTTGCATTGGTTTCCGGTATCGGAATCGGCGATATCCGATACTTTTTGGGTATCGGTCCGATCCAATCCGATCCGATATTTCCCGATATCGGAAGGTATCGCTCAACATTAAGTAATACATAAGAATAATATGTACTATGTCTGACCACTACAAACACTCATCTGAACTGGTCCAAGTGCTGTCAGGTTTTTTCACGGGCAGCACTTAGACAATACGGTCGTGTGAATATAGGCTTATGATGCATCTGGTAATAAACATGTTAAGGATGGGCCGCTACTCATGGGCCACTGCTGTGTGCTTGCCCCCCAGGCTAAAATGGGCCAGCCAGCCCCTGCTGCACCGGGTGCCAGAAAACCTAGATACACCTTTGGAATAGGTATCCTGCAAAGTAAGGATGGGGTTTGGTGTTTTTAAATGATTTTATTGACTCTGTGCATTTATATTTTGTATCAATAATATGATATGGTTATATATATCTTCTGGATATCAGGAGGGCTTATCCCTGTGCCTTGACTCTCTCCTTCTCCTTCGATGTCCTGTATAGGCCAAAAAAAAACTACGCGTTTCGAGGACTCACAGTTCCTCTTCGTCAGCTTCTCGCTGGTAGTCAAACTGGTAACCTAATAAAGTCCAAACGCCCCCCACAAAGATAATACAACCAAAGAAATGGAGGAAGATCCAATACTAACAAGACGGTGCAAAAGGACATATGGAGGTGCAATAGAACTAAGATAGAATTCCAATAAGAATAGACTGTGTGTGAAAAAAATAATAATAAAAAAGACTTTGTTCAAACTTTCACAATTAGTTAAAAATGAATAAAAATTATATACTTATATTTCTGATGGCTATAAAAAACAGTCTGTTAATCAGTGTATATTACCAGGATAGTATAAATTCGGCACTTAGTACCATCCAGAGATAAAAAGGAAAAAATGAAGGAGAAAAATAAAAACATTATATAGTATCTCCAATAGGGGTATCAATGTATAGAAACAAATACATATATAAAATAGGTGGATTCAAAGGAATATATCCAAAAGACATATTATATTGATAAAATATAAGGAGGTTCATAAAAGTGCAATGTAAATGTTCAATTGGTACTGGGATAAAAAATACATACAGTATATACCGCTGCGAGTTGAAGGCATACAGCTGACTCTCGTGATTAAGGCCCTTCAGAGCCAAGCTATTTAATGTGAAGATCCATTTGGATTCCATCCGCGACATTAATCTCAGGTAATCACCTCCCCTCCATTTTCTGGGGACTAATCGGATCCCACAAAACTTAGTGTCCTTATAAGATTGGTTGTGGAACTTCCGGTAGTGCCGGGACAGTGGATGCCCTTCAAAACCTTCATTCATGTTGATAAAGTGTTCCTTCAGCCTTTTGATAACTTGCGCTTTGTACAGACATCTCCTCCTGCCAAGGCATAAAAAGGGCGTGGCTTGGGGTGTGGATAGGGGCGTGGCCAGACTACACGTGCCGCATGGTTTCGCCCTCTTTCTAGTCCTCATAGGTTGGCGGTATGCTTGTACTGAGCAGATCTGGGATATCAGTGATTAGGTCCCATATTGTGCACTGTAAGGTCTGGAAAAGCTCCTTCTATCCGTCTCTGTAGCACCAGAGGAAGAACAGAGGGGAAAAGACAGGATTTTCTACATGTCGCGTTATGTAGATGTTCTGCAGATTTATCACAACCGTCCACAAGAAGAAACTGCCATCACAGAGCCGCCTTTAGCTGTTGGAAAAGTTTAAACTTAGTTTTGAATAGTTGCTATAGCCAACAAGGACTTTCTATTTATGCTGGGTCACATGATGCTGGTGCTGGGTGATGTCATGTGACGGAATGTTGTGGGTGATGATGTCACAGAGGGCGTTGTGATGTCACCCTTGGGGTATATAAGGGGGCTCCATCCACCTGGAGCTCATATCTCATTGGCCATATCTTGGTGCTGAGATACCCCCTGGAGACAATGAGGATCGCCATATTGTTTCTGTGCTGTACCCTGTTCTACCCTGTGAATTACCATAGGCTGCCGGTGAGTACCTGTCTATTATTACATATGGAGGACGTTTAGAATCAGCTGCGGCAGGGGAAGGGGATGGGGAGGGGGGTCCTGTAAGAATTTACCTGCGGGAATAAGAGGTTATGGCAGGGAAAGGAGCTTAGGAAGTGACAGTCAGAGGGGATATAAGTGTGGGGTGACCCCTCTGACTCCCACATTCCTGCCTTGTCCTTGTAGTGATTAATGACTTTGGTGTTGTCCCTTATATATCACTTTGCAGTCACCAGTGATCGCTCCGCACTGTGATCCTAAACTACAGTCTCATTTACCTTTTTGCAAACGCCCAGAAGGGGAGGAGTGACATCACACCCATGTGAGCAGATCCCGCCCACTTTTACTGCAGTCGTAATGCGAGCTAGCTGTATTCTGTTTTCATGGAAATATCAGCAGCTGCTCCCCCTAGTGTTTACAAGATGAAAACATCAAAAGAGTTAAAATATTTTTTTCAGATTTTATACCATTAAAACCTTTTTAAATATATATGTGTATTTATATATAAATATAAATACTTTACAATTTTACAATTGTAAAAAAATTGCTGACACTTTCCCTTTAAAAGATCTAAAGACGTTCTGCTTCATGTGCCATTGTGACCAATCACAGCACAGATTATATTTTTTAAACTTTTCTTGAAAAACTGAAGCTGCTCCGTGATTGGAAATCATGTGGAAGGGTTCTCTTTTAGACATTTAGTTAGGTCCAAAGTATCAGTGACATGATGGATAGAACTGTGCAATGATGTCACAGAGGGCTTTGTGATGTCACCCCTGGGTATATTAGAAGCCTCGGCCCATCTGCAGCTTGTATCTCATTGACCATACCTTGGTGCTGAGAGACCTCTGGAGATGATGAGTATCATCCTATCATTTCTGTGCTTTACGTTGCTCTACCCCCCACATTACAGTACACTGAGGGCGAGTATGTTCTCATCAATATGGAGGTCACAAGGATCAGCTAATGAGAATATCGCCTCTTGCAGGACTTCTCATACTGGACACGTGACCGTCCGTCATATGAAAGTCCAACTGTAAATAATATTCCATGGACCCTGGAGGTGAATCCCAAACTTCTTCCTGATCTTCTCAATGGGATATTTCTGAAAGTTGCTTGATAATGTATCCATCACTGTATAATAACAAGGGCTCTCTGTTTGACTGGATTGGGTATAAATATACAGGACTTTATTATGTTTTTTTTCTTTATTATAGGATGACCCACTACCCGTGGATCTCAGAAGAAGCACCTATCAAGCTTCCATCAATCTTCCTCTTTGGCTCTTCCGTGACGCAGTTTTTGTTGCGGTGATGACACTACTGACAATACTAGAGTATTTGGCCTTAAGTCTTGTCCTGAGCAAGTGGGCAATGTCTGAACCTGGTGAAACAATCAGAAAACTCCTGAGAACAAAACCATTCTGAAGGAACAAAGTGCTTGTAAGGAGCCGATTTGCATCCCTCAGATTCAGAAGCAAGACTCCAGGAGAACACCTGTCCTGCCCAATGGCAAATGTTCTACTCCATCCATGGCTCCTGCACCGCAGGATGCGAAAAAGGTTCCTAGTTGCAACTATAAAGTGGCGTTCAGTGATATTGTCTGGGTCAGAATGATCCCTCACAACAATATAGGAAGAAGAGCTCGAAGTTCAACGGAGCTTAAAGAGAGGTTACTGATTTTGCAGAGAAGCCAACAACCCAGAATTCCAGAGCCAAGAGCACCAGAACCTAGAACACCAGAACCTACCATGTCAGAACCTAGTATGTCAGAACCTAGAATGCCAGAGCCTGAAATGCCTACAACACCTCAACCCAAAATCAAGAGGAGAAGATGTTTCCTTAGATGTCTTAGAGGCGAGGAAGATTGAGAAGGCAACTGCTTGAACTTTCCCATTGCTCGTGTTTTCATCACAGGTTAGTCCTATACATGCTGTCTGATGGGCACCATCTTACTACATACAATGCAGCATTGCACCTGAAATCGCATGGATATTTTGTCACACACTTGCACTTTAGCACCTTATCATATGGCGCATATATCTATGAACGCTTTGCTAAGTATCACTGTCTAGTATGTGCTTCTGATGAACCTATTTTAGGAAAACGTGTCGAGGTTTGGCATACTATGTACTTGAGTTTGGCGTACTATGTGCTTGTTGGTAAATTCTATTGCCATCTATAATCTACTAGATATTATAATGTCTCTGGTGGGATGCCTCATGCCGAATTGTTGATAACTGACTATGAGCATTGTCCTCTATTTCTTATCTACTATGGTTACAGGTTGATGTGAAGAGAGCTGTGCCATTGGTAGCGATTTTTCTACTGATTTGTCAGTTATATTTATGTTAGTTTAGCAAATTTCTGCTTGTAGGGTCTAATGTTTTACCATAGTGTATGTTCTGTGAGCTAAATTGTCATACTTATGCACTAGATAGATTATAAATTGTGATGCTTATGTACAAGATAGATTATTAGTTTAATCGGTGATTTTTTAAATATTTTTTAGCATCAGGAGACTCAAGAATCGCATCTTACAGAAGACAAGAAGCCTAAATGCCGAAGGGTGATGACCTGTTGATGGCCCACAGCTGGAGGGTCATTACCTCTTGATGGCACAAAACTGGACAGAAGATAAAAACATTTGATGGCACACAGCCGGAGGGTGATGACCTATTGATGGCCATAGCCAGAGGGTCATTACCTGTTGATGGCACACAGCCGGAGGGTGATGATCTATTGATGGCCATAGCCAGAGGGTCATTACCTGTTGATGGCACACAGCCGGAGGGTGATGACCTATTGATGGCCATAACCAGAGGGTCATTACCTGTTGATGGCACACAGCCGGAGGGTGATGATCTATTGATGGCCATAGCCAGAGGGTCATTACCTGTTGATGGCACACAGCCGGAGGGTGATGACCTATTGATGACCATAGCCAGAGGGTCATTACCTGTTGATGGCACACAGCCGGACAGAGGATAATTACCTGTTGATGGCACACAGACGGATGGTCATTACCTGTTCATGGCGCACTGCCGGATGGTCATTACCTATTGATGGCACACAGCCGGAGGGTGATGACCAATTGATGGCCATAGCCAGAGGGTCATTACCTGTTGATGGTGCACTGCCGGATGGTCATTACCTGTTGATGGCACACAGCTGGATGGTCATTACCTGTTCATGGCACACTGCCGGATGGTCATTACCTGTTGATGGAACACAGCCGGAGGGTGATGACCTATTGATGGCCATAGCCAGAGGGTCATTACCTGTTGATGGCGCACTGCCGGATGGTCATTACCTGTTGATGGCACACAGCTGGAGGGTGATGACCAGTTGATGTCGGACTGCCGGATGGTCATTACCTGTTGATGGCACACAGCCGGACAGAGGATCATTACCTGTTGATGGCACAAAGCCGGTCAGAGGATAAGATCTTTTGATTGCATACACCGGGTCCCTCCCTGATAACAGGGAACCCTGGGGAATACTCATCATCTTGATCCCCCACTGACTAAATACTTGCTCCACCTCAGCCTACACCATCATGGAGGACACTTCCACCTGTGTCCACTGTAAGGTTCGACTTTCTTTTATCATTTCAGCAGATTAATAAACATCATAAAGCTGTAAAACTATCGAGTAATTTATTATAAATTATTATAAAGAAATATAAAGTATAATAGATAGCTATAGAGGGCACAGAAGACGACTAACTATAGTAAGCATGGTATCGCCTGATATATACTGTATATTCTAGATGGCGCTATTACACTAAATACATCACAACCTCCAGGGTGATATTACCGTACAATGCGAGATCACTAATAATGGCCACAGATTATGAGAAAATGACCAGCTCCATAGTCCTGGAGTTATTATAAATGTCTCTAGTGTAAGGCAGGGACTGGACGAGTGTTGGAGGGAGGTATATTCCCCCAGGACGTCCTTTATGTATCCATGCTGTAGAATCTGCCGTATACTTCTATTCTAGAAGTCAGACATTTCACTCTGCAAATCACAGGCTCAACATTGTGTAAAACTACCACCGTATATAAGAGCACTCAGAATAAAAACTAGCGGCATGCCGTGCACTGCCCACGTCATGTGTACGGGATACAGGACCTGCAGGACCTGGTACGGCCATTATAGTTGATAGATTAATGATACCTGTGCAGATGAAGGGAAAAAAATATGTGCAACAACAGGAGGAGAAAGTCTCAAAATGTAATTTGAAGAGTATAATAGAGAAATGGGAAACTTCTGGAGATGCAGATAAGTGGTACCAGGGCAAAACGTAAGTGCAGTCAGACAAGGGAAAAGTGCAAATGATCCAGCGTAAAGGTTTGTTTAGTAGAAAAAATATTAAAACTTAGCTTTTATTAGCCATATAAAACACTGCTCCACAAAGAATACAGCAAATGTGCAACTATCATAGCTTACAGACCTACACGTTTCAACAAATCATGTCTTAATTATGGCCCTACTACTAGAATGACAAAAAGGCATATATATATATATATATATATATATATATATATCCACGTGCCTGTATGACCTCCCTACAACGCCTGGGCATGCTCCTGATGAGGTTGCGGATGGTCTCCTGTGGGATCTCCTCCCAGACCTGAACTAAAGCATCCGCCAACTCCTGGACAGTCTGTGGTGCAACGTGACGTTGGCGGATGGAGCGAGACATGATGTCCCAGATGTGCTCAATCGGATTCAGGTCTGGGGAACGGGCGGGCCAGTCCATAGCTTCAATGCCTCCATCTTGCAGGAACTGCTGACACACTCCAGCCACATGAGGTCTGCCATTGTCCAGCATTATGAGGAACCCAGGGCCAACCGCACCAGCATATGGTCTCACAAGGGGTCTGAGGATCTCATCTCGGTACCTAATGGAAGTCAGGCTACCTCTGGCGAGCACATGGAGGGCTGTGTGGCTCTCCAAAGAAATGCCACCCCACACCATTACTCACCCACTGCCAAACCGGTCATGCTGAAGGATGTCACTCTCCACGGCGTCTCCAGACTCTGTCACGTCTGTCACATGTGCTCAGTGTGAACCTGCTTTCATCTACGAAGAGCACAGGGCGCGAGTGGCAACTTTGCCAATCCTGGTGTTCTGTGGCAAATGCCAAGCGTCCTGCATGGTGTTGGGCTGTGAGCACAACCCCTATCTGTGGACGTCGGGCCCTCATACCACCCTCATGGAGTCGGTATCTAACCGTTTGTGCAGACACATGCACATTTGTGGCCAGCTGGAGGTCATTTTGCAGGGCTCTGGCAGTGCTCCTCCTGTTCCTCCTTTCACAAAGGCGGAGGTAGCGGTCCTGCTGCTGGGTTGTTTCCCTCCTACGGCCCCCTCCACATCTCCTGGTGTACTGGCCTGTCTCCTGGTAGCGCCTCCAGCCTCTGGACACAGCCAACCTTCTTGCCACAGCTCGCATTGATGTGCCATCCTGGATGAGCTGCACTATCTGAGCAACTTCTGTGGGTTGTAGAGTCTGTCTCATGCTACCACGAGTGTGAAAGCACAACCAACATTCAAAAGTGACCAAAACATCAGCCAGAAAGCATTGGTACTGAGATGTGGTCTGTGGTCCCCACCTGCAGAACCACTCCTTTATTGAGGGTGTCTTGATAATTGCCAATAATTTCCATCTATCCTCTATTCCATTTGCACATCAGCATGTGAAATTGATTGTCAATCAGTGTTGCTTCCTAAGTGGACAGTTTGATTTCACAGAAGTTTGATTTACTTGGAGTTATATTCTGTTGTTTTAAGTGTTCCCTTTATTTTTGGAGCAGTTTATATAGATACATACAGTGAGTACGGAAAGTATTCAGACTCCTTTAAATTTTTCACTCTTTGTTTCATTGCAGCCATTTGATAAATTCTAAAAAGTTCATTTTTTTCTCATTAAAGTACACTCAGCACCCCATCTTGACTGAAAAAAACAGCAATATAGAATTTTTTTGCAAATTTATTAAAAAAGAAAAACTGAAATATCACATGGTCATAAGTATTCAGATCCTTTGCTCAGACACTCATATTTAAGTCACAGGCTGTCCATTTCCTTGTGATCCTCCTTGAGATGGTTCTACTCCTTCAATGGAGTCCAAATGTGTTTAATTAAACTGATAGGACTTGATTTGGAAAGGCACACACCTGTCTATATAAGACCTCACAGCTCACACTACATGTCAGACCAAATGAGAATCATGAGCTCAAACGAACTGCCCAAGGAGCTCAGAGACCGAATTGTGGCAAGGCACAGATCTAGCCAAGGTTATAAAAGAATTTCTGCATTACCCAAGGTTCATAAGAGCACAGTGGCCTCCATAATCCTTAAATGGAAGAAGTTTGGGACCACCAGAAGTCTTCCTAGACCTGGCCGTCCAGCCAAACTGAGCAATCGTGGGAGAAGAGCCTTGGTGAGAGAGGTAAAGAAGAACCCCAAGATCACTGTGGCTGAGCTCCAGAGATGCAGTAGGGAGATGGGAGAAAGTTCCACATAGTCAACTATCACTGCAGCCCTTCCCCAGTTGGGCCTTTATGGCAGAGTGGCCAGATGGAAGCCTCTCCTCATATGAAAGCCCGCATAGAGTTTGCTCAAAAACACATGAAGGACTCCCAGACTATGAGAAATAAGATTCTCTGGTCTGATGAGACGAAGATAGAACTTTTTGGTGATAATTCTAAGTGGTATGTGTGGAGAAAACCAGGCACTGCTCATCACCTGCCTAATACAATCCCAACAGTGAAACATGGTGGTGGCAGTTGTTAGAACCCTCCTGTTAGTTTTTTCTATTTTGTGGTCATGTGACCTTCTGCCTATTTATTCCAGCTCCGCCCTTCAGGCTTTGCTGGACTTCAGTGTTACTTTGACTCTTAATCTAGCCAGGTGCTTTGTACCTACTGTATCTCTCTAGTTTGTTTGGTCCTTGGACCACTAAGTACTTTTGTCTGTTTGTCTTCTTCTGCTACTACTTCTGCCAGGAGGTGTCCAGTTTTGTCCTAGTCCTTAGTTCTTTTAGGGACCCCTCCCTTTAATCTATAGGTCTGTGTTCAGATTAGCCGCGGACATAGGCGGGTCTGTTTGCAAGGAACAGGTTGCCCGCTGCATCGTAAGGAATCAGCTTAGTCCTATTGTATGGACAGATTTCCTCTCTTTCCTTAGTTCTTGTAGCAGATCATAACAGCAGTATCATGCTATGGGTGTGTTTTTCAGCTGCAGGGACAGGACGACTGGTTGCAATTGAAGGAAACATGAATGCGGCCAAGTACAGAGATATCCTGGATGAAAACCTCTTCCAGAGTGCTCTGCACCTCAGACTTGGCCAAAGGTTCACCTTCCAACAAGACAATGACCCTAAGCACACAGCTAAAATAACAAAGGAGTGGCTTCAGAACAACTATGTGACCATTCTTGACTGGCCCAGCCAGAGCCCTGACCTAAACCCAATTGAGCATCTTTGGAGAGACCTGAAAATGGCTGTCCACCAACGTTTCCCATTCATCCTGACGGAACTGGAGAGGATCTGCAAGGAAGAATGGCAGAGGATCCCAAAATGCTGGTGTGAAAAACTTGTTGCATCATTTCCAAGAAGACTCATGGCTGTACTAGCCCAAAAGGGTGCTTCTACTCAATACTGAGCAAAGGGTCTGAATACTTATGCCCGTGTGATATTTCAGTTTTTCTTTTTTATTAAATTTTGCAAAAATTTCTTCATTTCTGTTTTCTTTCAGACAAGATGGGGTGCAGAGTGGACTTTAATGAGAAAAAAATGAACTTTTTAGAATTTACCAAATGGCTGCAATGAAACAAAGAGTGAAAAATGTAAAGGGGTCTGAATACTTTCCGTACCCAGTGTACATGCATGGAAATCAATGCAGAATTATATTTCTTAATACTGCAGTATCAGATCCTGTCTTGAATTTAACCCCTGTGGTATCCAATGTGAAAATCCACAGGGACTCCCCTGATGAATTACAATTGAGGAAATCATGAATTTTATATTCTCTATCATTACTTAAGGACATAAAACTATCTGTTTTAACCGCATGTAGACACGCTTTGCACCGATTGGCTCCACATCTGAAGAAACCTTTTGTGCTGAGCCAATTTGGTTGTACAGTATTAGTCTCACTCAGGGGTGGATTAAGAGTAGCAAGGGCCCCCTCCACACACCTGATTTATCACGTGACATGTCACATGATCCCCGTGATAGATCATGTGATAGTTCACGGGAAATTAATTTGGCATAATATTAATTGTGCTGCCCCATCTGAGAGCAGCACAATATTGGGGCAGATACCCTGATTCCAGCGATGTGTCACTTTTTCAGCTGCTTGTTGTCATTTTGAGAAAATCACCGTTTTATCTGCTGCAGATCTAGCAGCTCTCTGAATGCTGCGCTCTGTATAGCCCCGCCCACACCACTGATTGGCAGCTTTCTGCCCATGCTCAGTGTACACAGAAATCTACTGATCAGTGATGGGGGTGGGGTCCTACAGAACTTACTAGTCATCTAGTAATAATTACCTTCTGACAAATCAATGATTTTATCAAAACAACACTAA
>NW_027362895.1:2785000-2825000 GCF_046119375.1 Phyllobates terribilis
ATGTTTAGGGTGGATAGTGTAGGGCGCCCATTGTTCATACCCAGAATCTATGCCTGTTCCATGTGCAGGAGGTGTGAGTTGTATATATTACACAAAGGTCAACATTGGAGATGAACTCCAATCCTGACCGTTTTAACCCCTGTGATCAATAGTGACTTTATTAGTCAATAAAGACTCATTCAGACGTCCGTGGTAATCAGTCCATGCACGGACTTTCCCGACCCTAACGTGACTGCTTTATATATTTCTATGAAGCTGTAGACACTCCTGACCCGAGGGCATGTCATTCTGTACGGGGAGTTGGGGAGGAGCGTCAATGTTACTTTGTAACCGCACAGATTTATGTGTCATTTATGTCCATTTTATAGTATTGGGGTAATTCACCTGGGGGATCTAATAAATTCCAAATCATCAAATATTCTGAATTATTACATGTCCGTCATAAAGTATACAAACCTCCCTTGGATTGGTATATAGAGCCCAAAAACAAGCTGCTAATTCAAAATGTTATCAGGGTAATTTCCTAATTTTCTGCTCAGTTTCTTGCTTCTGATCTTGTAAAATTCCCCATTCCATTGCTGATCTGTGCCAGATTATCTGGTTCATTAACCCTCGACTGGTGAGGTGGGGTTTATGTCACGCAACTGGTGAGGTGGGGTTTCCTATACCCCAGTGTTTAGAAATCTCTTATTTTTACAGAAAATGCGAAGGTCACGTTTGTTTTAATCGTTTTCTTATTGGCGATTGATTGCATATGAGTGTAACAAATTTTTGACACCCACAAATGGATGGAAGCTAGTGAGACACGTATCCTCATACCAGCATTTTTCAATGAATGGCAGCCGAACAAAAATTCCCTGGGGTGTGGCGACCCCCACCTCACCAGTTGAGGGTTAAAGGGATTTTCCTTTAACCCGTTGGTGCAGCTGTTTTTTTTTTTTTTTTTTGTAACTGTGCACTAGTCACCTTCCTTGGGTCCAGCACATGGTCTCTGCCACTGCTCCCAGTGTCTGTTACTGTCCTTTGGCCTCACGTCGACAGCGCTGCAACCAATAACTGAGATCAGCAGCTTTGCCCGAGTTAACGGCACTACTTGCTCAGAGTCACTGAACTCACTGACTGGCTGCAGCGCTGTCAATGTGACAAATAGCTGACACTCTGCATTAGACCCAGAGAGGGTGAGTAAAGTATTGCTTTAAAAAAGAAAAGAAAATTGTATTAAAAAAACTGTAGTGTAATTCTTTAGCATCTTCTATAAGTGCAGCATAAATGACTCTAATGCTATGTCCGTAAAGGACAGCGGCCCAATCTAATCTATACACACCAGCACACACACAACACAAGGGAGTTTACAAAAATATTCTAATTGCACATTACGGAATAAACTACTTTACATACGTACTTTGTACTGATATAGTCACAATTAGGGTAATATTGCTTGACAACATATTTTAAAATATCTTAAAACAAAAATCAATTTCTGCATATAAATTACAGCCAAAATATGCAACACAAAATAAAAAAATAGATCATGATTTTATTATACTCGTCACAAAAATAAGCAATGATGGCATCAATAAATAAACCATAAATAATATATATAAAAAAAACACACAAAACCCTTTGCAATCAAGGAGAACTCCCAAAAGACCTGCGGCTCCACCGTTGGGGTTTGCTCACACACAGCGCTTGTGCAGAATTTTTTTTTTAAATTCTTTGTACCATAAATAGCCACAAAATCTCATTCCCATGTTGCATATTTGTTTATTGACCCACGGTGCGTTCTCAATTCAGGAAGAAGCATGCACCTTTTCATGAACCGTGAGCGTCTGTCTGACTCCAGCACACCTCCTCATCAAGACCAATGTGAACAGCGCCGCTCTTGATGACTCTGGCCCCATCTCTTTTAGGATCATGTTGAGACTGGACAAAAGTAAGAGCTGCTCTATTTTTTGCCCTCATTCATTTCGAGGATTAGTGTCCCTTTAAGAGGCTTTCCCTTTCATTGTTTTTGGGAGTTCTACTTTTAAAAGGGTTGTCCTGGATTAGAAAATGAAAACTCTATTCCCCACCTTCCCCCGCAGACACGGCCCCATGTCTGTTACTGCGGCTCAGCCCCTACATCGCTGGGCTACCACCCCAGGCACAGATCATGGGAAGAAGACGCTGCTTCTGACTATCACGGACCTCACTTATAAGCTGCATCTTCAGAAGATTTTGGAATCTGCAGTTGGGAGGGACGGTCATTTTATGATGATCTTCCTATTACATCTAGTAGCTTTGTTCTTGTATTGTAGCACTACAAGCGCTTGTAAACTCGTCTAGAAAACCAATATGATATTGGTCACAATGAGCAGACAAGTCAAGAAGTGAGAACGATTATTCTGGTAAGATTATCCATGCAATTTACAAAAAAAACTAATAGCAGCTTCAATGAGCATTCAAGATGGCAGCCGTCCGCTATGCAGCAGGCAGACACGTAAAGGATGGCGGGGGGATACTACACAACATTGACTCTTACCATATTAGTACTAGCCCAGTAATGTGACGCTGAGACCCCACATGTAACTACCTTGCAGCACGAATATAAAAGGATCAGTACGTTTTCTGAAAACCAGTGTCGGAAGCACTTAGAGAGAACCCTATGGCTCTTAGCCCCCAGATAACATGCAAGGATTCAAGTACGCGGGACCCCGCTAATCCGCTGATGGGCCGGATATCTGCAACGTACAGAGCTGGAATTCCTACAGAAATACAAAAGTGACCAGTAAATTCTGGACTATAAATTCTTATTATCTGCTTTATTTGTATCTTATTTTTCCACCCCAATGTATTCTCAAAAAAGTGATGGGAAATGCAATGTGTAGGGCCATCCTATAGGGACCACAGCTGATTTTTCAATTTCTTTGGGGTTACTGCTCTACCTCGCTTATATAAGTCAATAAGAAAGTCTCTCCCCACTATATTCTGGAGACCTACATAAAAGTGCCAAAGCTTTTTGTTTTTTTTTCTTTATTTCCTCCAATATTGTATTCATACAGGAATGCTTCCATTAAAGTTTGCAACATACTGTACTTTTTGGCATCTGTTTGAAGGATGGACCTATTTTGAAGTTCTGAAAAGTCTAATAGATCTGTACCGATACCGATTAATAATTAAAGGGGTTGTCCCGGACTTTAACATTGATGGCCTTTCTTTAAAGAGGTGGTCCACTACATTGTATAATGACCCCATCGATTTACACATGTTAACTAAATAAATGTTTTTGTAAATACCTCCTGCTTCCATATGTACCTGTGGGTGGCGCTATTGCTGACTTCTCAGTCTGCATCACGTGACCCCGGCTGCAGGTATTTAAAAGGTGTAATTTGATGGGGGCATTATACAATGTAGTGACCACCTCTTTAAGATAAGGCATCAATGTTTGATCAATTGGGGTGCTCATTAGCGGAGCTGCACTGCGGAGCTCTGTGGAGGGAATAGTGGCTGCGGCTGCGTACTACACATCTGCCCCCTAATGATTTGAATGGGTGGCCGATATGTAGTACTCCATCAACAGAGCTCGGCACCTGAGCATTTCTGGCCACCGTTGACACAGGAACAGCTACAGCACGCACTATCAATCAGACATTGATGATCAAGTATAGGCCTTCAATAAAGTCTTGGACAGCCCCTTTAAAGTCTCCAAATGAGATTCTGAAGTTTTGTTTCATTGGCAGTCTATGTGGAAACAGTATAAAGTTACAGAAGATCGGACCGATGGTATACCATAGCACAAAACATTAGTCTTTAAGGGATTATTCAGCCATAGACATTGGGTCATGGTTTTAATCATGTGACGAAAATCACATTGTTTTACTGTAAATTGCTGTGGTCACAGGCCAAACAGTTTATGCTTGCGTCCTTTTTTTCGAACTTTTCTCGGCCAGGTGGCAAGAACCTTACATGTGATAGTCATGCCTAACATAACTAGGAGGTAGGGAATTAATACCCAATGTCAGATCCTGGATGACCACCATTAGTCTACCAGCAACTTACACAGAAGCAAAGCACATTCAGATCTTTCACACAGTGGACCTAAACCCGAAAACGATGTAAGTGTCCATATTTCCAGTACAGGGCACCTTTGTCAATGACAAACCTTAAATATACAAATATATTGGGACAGGATTCATGCTCCACGGACATGTGGTTTGAAATCATGAAAGGAAACAAAATGCATTATAAGGTTGGCTCTTAAAAAAAGATAACTGTTTCTGAATATTCCCGGAGGCTGCAGACACGCACTTAAGGCGTAGAGCCAATAAACGATGAACGAGCGCTCATAGGAATCATTTCAACATACGATTATTGGCCCATCTAACCAGGACCACAATCGGCAGACAAACTAGGAAAGCACCGTTTCATTGGGTGCGATACATTTTATGCATTCATTAAAATTCTTAACGGCAGCACATTACTCAGTGTAAACAGGAGACGTGCTGCTGATAACAGGATACCAGATTATTAGCGATCATTGTGTCCCCGTCATTGTTTCGTCAACCTGTGTATGCACTTTTCCAATTGTCAGTCGTTCAATTGCCTGGATCAGACCGACTATATAGGACATTAGTATCTGGTCTCCGCTGCACAAACTACCACTGATACATGTGAACAAAGTCGATATGTTTTTTTTTCCCCCAGTATATCCCTCCCAGCTTACATCACTCCCTATAAATAAATAGAAGCACTAATATAATAGCAAGTGGTTAATAAGACCTCTAAGCAGTCAGGAACACTGCTTCATCTGAATCGGGATCCTTCCCACTGTCCTCGCTGGGTAACGAGTCTCCACCACTCGGAGACCGGCAGCTCAAGTCCTCCACCCCAGATTCCTGGTCACTGTTAGCCGACAGGTCGGGGTCCGAGCTCTTCAAATGGTCCTGGGTTAGGATCAGGGCCGAGTCCTCCTCACCTTGGGATGAACTACGAGAGGGAAACAGCTTCAGGTTGGTGCTGTAATCTTGGGGCGTATTAGCCGGAGAGTGTTTGGTGATGCATATCTGGAAGTTGTGGATTTTTGGCTGGTCATTGAGATTCTTGTAGGTTTCATTTGACTCTCGAGTTTCCAGTTTTGTTAATCTCTAAAGGAAAAATTGTTAGGCAAGAGCAAAAGTTACATTGGGTTAAGGCATGTTAATGTAACCTCTACATGCAAGTCGATCAGCAGTGGTTTAATGGTCTGTTTAGTAAGGCCGGCCGCACTTATGTTATCGTCAGCACATTTCTCGTTTACGCAGGACAATGTGCTGCTAATGATAATTTTTAAACGTGCTCAAAAATTATCACACCAATGAATGCTTTGCCCCTCCATTGGATGTTTGATGGCCTGTTTAGGCAGCCAACAGTTGGGAATGAGGGAACGCTCCCTAACCCAATTATTGGCCTGCCTAAATGAACCTTTACTTGAAAACTTTATACCAATGAACAAACTTCTCTGGTGCCATAAGAAAGCCATAACGCCACAGTGCTCAGGCATTACTGACATTGAAAAGACACAAGGTAGAGACCCTGGTTACAGTGATGTGTCACTTAATGGTCTGATTGCTGTAGTTTTTATAAAATCACTATTTTATCAGCAAGCAGATTATCATTGGGGACTAGTAAACCTGCTGCCAGGTAGTCCTACATATTCATAAGCTCTGTACAACCCCGCCCCCATCACTGATTGGCAGCTTTCTGCAAATCTAGTATACACAAAGTGGCCAATCAGTGGTGTGGGCAGGGTTATACAGAGCTCAGCAGTCAGAGAACTGTCAATCAGTGATGTGGGCGGGGTCTGCTGCAGATAACACAGTAATTTTATCAAAATGACAGCAGGTAGCCCAGTAAGTGACAGATTGTTGGAATCAGGGCCTCTGCCCCTATATTGCGCTGCACTCAGATGGGTAGCAAAAACCTGGTAACAGATTCCCTTTAATGGTGCTCTCTTCCAGTTATTGTGTTGGAGAACACCAAAGACGTAGGGCATCGGCTAAAAATGATTGCCTCTTTTTTATCTTGTGCAGGGTTTTTATATATAATCATTTAAAATTGTTTCTCAGTCACCATTAAAAGCTGAATTGGTTTACACTGAAACCTAAGCGGAGGTATAAACATCAAAAACATATAGGCCAGGAAGCTGGATTTTCAGTATTTCTACCACACCTTCTCCATGAACTCCATTTCCTCCTCCAGCTGCTGCGTCTCTTCTTTTACTGCCTGTAGAAAATCAGTGACTGACTGGCGAGGGTGCATTCCTTTCTCAAATCGGTTATAGAGGCCCCTCCAAAACCTTCCATGGTGAAAAATAAGTTTGAAGAGTTAGTATATGCACAAGTACAGAAGATTATCATCGAGCAATTCTCATGATATATGTTCTTAAGACGTGCTAGCTCATGGCACACACATGAAGGGCTAGCTCACAATGCTGTATATTCTCCCATGCCAGAGAATTGGGCCGATTATACTAATGACACTCTGCTTTAACTCTGAGTGTGATCCAATTTTCTCGCATGGAAGAATTGCAGCACAGGTGTGGAGAAGATGGAGGACTTAATTTTTCCATCTTCTCCATTGTCTCTGTGCACGTACATCAGACTGCACTCGGATAACATAGTATATTATTGGTCCGAGTGCTATCCGATAAAACATCACATAGCACTAGCACTCGGCCGTGTTACGTGGCAATGTGAGCGAGTCCTAATGAGTCCCTCAGTGGCTGATCTATGGCTGGTGACTTCAGATTAGTGAAAATATGTGGTGGCAAGTTGGGCCTCATTACTCGGACAGCACACTGACACATCCTATCCTTACACTATTCACATGTCCGTTCTGTTATTTTGCTGACTGATGGTCTGTATATAAACAGAGACATCCCCTACATTGACCTTATTTGCCGACATCCAAGTTGCATCCTACTGCTATTCTTCATTTTCACTGACTGGGTACTTGAAGAAGCTTGGGAAACCTCTGTCACGTTGTTTTTGCATATGGCAAAACCATTGATAAAAACGGACATGTGGACTAAATATGCCCGAAAATTGGATCTAACACACTTGCAAAATTGGTCTGTTTTGTACAGGCAAACAAAAAAAAAACAGCTTTTGCCTGGATTCACACGTGTGTTTTGCGGTCTGAGTATGCTTCAATGCAAAGACTGGCTTCAGGTCTCCTGACCCAAACTCGACTTTATATTATGCGTTTATATAGAAAGTTCCCGATCAGGGACATCCGCATGCCCTATTAAAGGGGTTGTACCAAGTATATAAGTAATCCCCTATCAACGGGATTTAGGAATTGATCGCTAGGGGTCAGTTCCACAGAGAATGAATGGAGTAGAGATGTACATGCTCCCCCTCTGCTCTGTTCAAAGCTTGCTCTACAGAACCTCCTGGGGATTGTTGGGGGTCCCAGCGGTCTGACCCCCAAAGATCAATACTTTATCGCAGTCTAAATATGTGCAAAATGAATCACCGTGTCACAAGCTGTCATAGATGTCAGTAAATCTGTCTAAAGTGAATTGATTTGTGCCAGGCAGAAGATAGAACTGACGAGTGAGCTCTGACGCAACCCCTAAATGTAGACCATGGTTACAAGTGGGAAGAGTGTTGGGCCTTGGATTTCACCACTGAAGGACACATTGGGCTCATGATACGTCACCCCGCTTCTTTCACCTGTAAAGTTAGGGTTGATGTTTCTATATGTGAATGATAAGTATATGGTGTGTTAGAGTTCTGCTGCTTTATTCAGTGCAGAGGAGGAATCAGAATAACCTCTTACCTGAAGTGGCATGGAGTGGTGTGTGGTCTCAGAGTTCCTTGGGTCTGACTGTGATCTGCTCTGTACAGAGGGTTCATGTAATCCAACCGCTGCTTCCACAGGTAAGACCAGAGGGAGTAGGTCCTCTCCTGAATTCTGGAAGATGATGATTGCATCACTGATATATTGAGATTATGAGAGCTGCAAGTATACCCGTCACCACTGCAACCTGCACTAACACTAAGGGCTCATTCAGACGGACATTTTTTGTGTACGAGTCCTATTTGTGTTATTTCCAGATACGACTTGTACCTAGAAGAGTGAATGGGGCCATTCACATATCTGTGATTGTTTGAGAGACGGAAAATCGTGGCAAAATGTACGATAGTACGATAGTTATCTGAGTGTCAGGTCAAAATTAACAATGCACATCCATGGGTCAGTGAAAAAAAAAAAAATCGGCCAACAATTAATTGCCATCTGAGCGCTGTCCAGTTTTCCAGGTCTGTTTGATGGAAAAAGATGAAGAAACTGAAGCTCAGGCCAAACTCTAATGATAAAAACTGACACTGACCAAACTGGTGAAACTGTGCCTGATTCTCTTATATGAATGAGCCACAAGTTCTATAGCTTTCAGTGTTTCTTTGCATAGTAGCTGTGTAGCTTCATAGTCAAAATTGGAAAATCCGGTTCCAAAAAGTAGATGGAAAGATGCACTGAACTGCTTGGCCCCACCACGGTGCACCGAGCGCCTGTACTTGATTTGAACAGTCCTTCTGTACTGACAGTCCCTTTACAGCAGTGTTCCCCAACTCCAGTCCTCAGGACCCACCAACAGATCATGTTTTCAGGATTTCCTTAGTATTGCACAGCTGATGGAATTATTGCCTGTGCAGGTGATGCAATTATCAGCTGTGCAATACTAAGGAAATCCTGAAAACATGGCCTGTTGGTGGGTCCTGAGGACTGGAGTTGAGAACCACTGCTGTAAAGGGTTAGGAGATAACTTTCTGAATGCAGAAGGTCTGACCGATGGGACTTTTAGCGATGCTGAGAATGGGGCTCTTCAGTGATCAGCAGAAGGCCTCATTCACATGTACAGGTTTAAACAGGTATGTGAAAAAATGGTATCAGTGTGTCCATTTTTACCATCATTGTGTTATCAGTGTTCTTCTCGTATGGATAAATATGTTATAAAGTTTCTCCTATGCTTTGTAATGTTAAAGAAGTTGTCCAGTACTTTATATTACTCCCCCCCCAATGTATCCCCCCGGGGCCCCTAAGACTTTGCTGATAATGCCTGTGAGCTTCGCTATCGGTGGCCGCTCACAGGCATCACGTGACCCCACGCTGATGTCACGACAAGTGAGGCGTGACTCAGCGCTGGGGTCCCTACGGTGGCTGCTGGGTTGTGGGCAGGGTTACACCTCCTCCCCACGCGTCACTCGCAGCATCTACCGCGCTTTCCCAATGAATGGGGAGAGGCAGAGCGTGCGGTGGATGCCGGGTGTGATGTGGGGGGGGTAACCCCGCCCAAAGTCTGGCATCCACCTGGAACGTGGAAGACAGAGACCCCCAGCTGCTGCCAGCGACATCGGCGGGGGTCACGTGATGCCTGTGAGCGGCCAGTGATAGCGCCACTCACAGGCATTATCTGCAATGGTAGGTAATTACAAAAATCCTTAGGGGTCTCGGGGAGACACATTGGGGGGGGGGGTAATATAAAGTACTGGACAACCCCTTTAATCTCGGACAGCACCATGATGCCATCCGTGGGCTGTCTATGTTCTTCATGGACCCATAGACTTGTATAGGTCTTTTTCATCTGTGATATTGGAAGAAAAAACAGACATGTCTCCGTGAGTTTTGCACAGACACATAGTCCATGAAAATCCACAGGCATGTGAATAGCATTAGCATTAACACGTACATGTGGATACGGATGTCTGAATGAGGCCTCAATGAGAGCTTGATATTTTAAGAATATCTCTTTAAAGCAGGGGTCTCAAACTCGGCTGGGTATATGGGCCGCACATGGAAAAAATTTGAATTTGGGGGGCCGCATTCTTTGTTCAGTGTGACATTTTTAGTGATACCATTTTTTTTGTATACACCTTTTGAACATTTTTGCCATGTTTATTTTTTTATGGCTTGGGTCGTTATGGATGTGGTGATAATAAACTTGCACTTTTTTGTGTTTACTTTAGTTTACATATAAAACAGCATTTTTAGTGCCCAATATTTTTTCATGCTTTATTTTATTTTTTATTTTTTTTACAATTTTATTTCCCCCAAATGGCCACATACAGTAATATTGTCTTACAATTAGCATCATATAGTAATAATGGAAAACATCTTGTAGTAATGTTCCCCATCCAAGTCCCCATCTTGTACTAATGTGCCCCATCCAGGTCCCCATCCCGGTCCCCATCCTGTGGCTATGTGCCCCATCCCGGTCCCCATGTTGTGGCTCTGTGCCCCATCCCGGTCCCCATGTTGTGGCTCTGTGCCCCATCCCGGTCCCCATGTTGTGGCTCTGTGCCCCATCCAGGTCCCCATCTTGGGGCTCTGTGCCCCATCCAGGTCCCCATCTTGGGGCTATGTGCCCCATCCAGGTCCCCATCTTGGGGCTATGTGCCCCATCCAGGTCCCCTCTTGGGGCTATGTGCCCCATCCAGGTCCCCATCTTGTGGCTATGTGCCCCATCCAGGTCCCCTCTTGTGGCTATGTGCCCCATCCCGGTCCCCATCCTGTGGCTCTGTGCCCCATCCAGGTCCCCATCTTGGGGCTATGTGCCCCATCCAGGTCCCCATCTTGGGGCTATGTGCCCCATCCAGGTCCCCATCTTGTGGCAATGTTCCCCATCCAGGTCCCCTCTTGTGGCTATGTGCCCCATCCAGGTCCCCATCTTGTGGCAATGTTCCCCATCCAGGTCCCCTCTTGTGGCTATGTGCCCCATCCAGGTCCCCATCTTGTGGCTATGTGCCCCATCCAGGTCCCCATCTTGTGGCTATGTGCCCCATCCAGGTCCCCATCCTGTGGCTATGTGCCCCATCCAGGTCCCCATCTTGTGGCTATGTGCCCCATCCCGGTCCCCATGTTGTGGCTATGTGCCCCATCCCGGTCCCCATGTTGTGGCTATGTGCCCCCTGTTCTTCACACACATAAAATAGAAAAAAAAAAAAGATGATTCTCACCTGTCCTCCGTTCCCTCGGCGGCCTTCCTGCAGATGTGGCCCGCAGGCACCACAGAGTCCGACCCCTTGACGATCCCGACCTGGTCCAGGAGGAGCCGCCGACAGCAGCGCTGCATTGCCGCACAGAGACTGTCTCCCAGCACAGCATTTTCAATGTCAGCCGCCGGCCAATCAGAGGCCAGCAGCTGACATCTGCATATGGCAATGACGTCATACTCGCTGCGCCGACACGCAGATATCAGCTGCTGGCCTCTGATTGGCCGGCGGCTGGCATTGGAAATGCAGTGCTGGGAGACGGTCTCTGTGCGGCAATTCAGCGCTGCTGTCGGCGGCTCCTCCTGGACCAGGTCGGGATCGTCAAGGGGGTCTGTGCCTGCGGGCCGCATAAAGCAGCCTCAGGGGCCGCATGCGGCCCGCGGGCCGCGTGTTTGAGACCCCTGCTTTAAAGCCATGATCCTCTAGTTACAAGGATGTATCTCATGTCCTTGGCTACTGACCTGCAGGTTAGGACATTTTGTGACTGGGAAAGAAGATCTACAAGATTTCAACATTACTCAGGACAGAGAATATCTTCAAGAAGTATCTTCTAGTGGACCATTGGTTACATCAGGAACTGTGCAATTCTTAAATCCATGTACCCATCTTATTTTATTATTGGCATTTTGATTTCACCATTCTTATGTTTCTCTGTACAGTGGCACTGCCAGCGATGCCAGCGACCCAGATGGGCAAGAAAAAACTGAAATGGTTTAGGTTCACATACCCATTCAGTCTCCGGATATGTGGGAGTCCCTAAGGTCTGACACCCCCACCAATCCTGAAGTGATGGCATATCTTACCAATATGCCATCACTTTATACATTTTTCTCCTGCACAGTTATTGAAAATTTTTTGCCAAGGTTCAACCTTCACAGTTTATAAGTGATTGCTGTTATCCAGACTGTGGGGCACCGTGTGATCAGATCAGCATCAGGGACACGTCAACCATCCATATTCTATTTCTGTTACAAGCCTATAGTGACCATACACAGAGCCAGGGGCGGAACTACCGCCCGTGCAGCCGGTTCATTGAACGGGGGCCCCGAGGGAGAGGGGGCCCCTCCAGCCTCAGCAGGGCCGCCATCAGGGCATAACTGCCCTGACTCCAGTATGGGGCCCGGCCGGTAGGGGCCCCCTCGGAGCCCCGTTGGGGGCCCCCCTCTTATGCATCTCTCGCCTCATGGGGCCCCTGGCCCCATGCTAAGCGCCGGGTCCGGGACATCTCAGCGCTGTGCTGCGCTGCCGTGGCAGCGCCTTCAAGATTCCCCTGACTTCCGGTCATGTGACGGTGCCGTCACATGGCCGGAAGTCAGGAGAACCTGGTGTCAGCGATTTGGACGAGCGCCAGGATTCTGCAGGGATCGCATGGGGGTAAGTATAACAAGTTTTATTTTTTTAAAAATACAATTAACTAGAAGTGGGGGGAATTGGGAGATGCACATGTGTGTGGGGGGGGGGGAATTGGGAGATGCACATGTGTGTGGGGGGGGGGAATTGGGAGATGCACATGTGTGTGTGGGGGGGGGGAATTGGGAGATGCACATGTGTGGGGGGGGGGAATTGGGAGATGCACATGTGTGGGGGGGGGTGAATTGGGAGATGCATATGTGTGGGGGGGGGGATTGGGAGATGCACATGTGTGTGGGGGGGGGGAATTGGGAGATGCACATGTGTGGGGGGGGAATTGGGAGATGCACATGTGTGGGGGGGGGAATTGGGAGATGCACATGTGTGGGGGGGGGGAATTGGGAGATGCACATGTGTGGGGGGGGGGAATTGGGAGATGCACATGTGTGGGGGGGTATTAGGAGATGCACATGTGTGGGAGGGGGATTAGGAGATGCACATGTGTGGGGGGGGGATTAGGAGATGCACATGTGTGGGGGGGGGATTGGGAGATGCACATGTGTGTGGGGGGGAATTGGGAGATGCACATGTGTGTGGGGGGGAATGGGAGATGCACATGTGTGTGGGGGGGAATGGGAGATGCACATGTGTGTGGGGGGGAAATGGGAGATGCACATGTGTGTGGGGGGAAATGGGAGATGCACATGTGTGTGGGGGGGAAATGGGAGATGCACATGTGTGTGGGGGGGAAATGGGAGATGCACATGTGTGTGGGGGGGAAATGGGAGATGCACATGTGTGTGGGGGGGAAATGGGAGATGCACATGTGTGTGGGGGGGAAATGGGAGATGCACATGTGTGTGGGGGGGAAATGGGAGATGCACATGTGTGGGGGGGAAATGGGAGATGCACATGTGTGTGTGGGGGGGGAATGGGAGATGCACATGTGTGTGTGGGGGGGGAATGGGAGATGCACATGTGTGTGTGGGGGGGGGATGGGAGATGCACGTGTGTGGGGGGGGGATGGGAGATGCACGTGTGTGGGGGGGGGAATTGGGAGATGCACATGTGTGTGTGGGGGGGGAATTGGGAGATGCACATGTGTGTGGGGGGGGGAATTGGGAGATGCATATGTGTGGGGGGGGGGATTGGGAGATGCACATGTGTGGGGGGGGGAATTGGGAGATGCACATGTGTGGGGGGGGGAATTGGGAGATGCACATGTGTGGGGGGGGGGAATTGGGAGATGCACATGTGTGGGGGGGGGAATTGGGAGATGCACATGTGTGGGGGGGGGATTGGGAGATGCACATGTGTGGGGGGGGGGATTGGGAGATGCACATGTGTGGGGGGGGGAATTGGGAGATGCACATGTGTGGGGGGGGGATTAGGAGATGCACATGTGTGGGGGGGGGATTGGGAGATGCACATGTGTGGGGGGGGGGATTGGGAGATGCACATGTGTGTGGGGGGGAATTGGGAGATGCACATGTGTGTGGGGGGGAATGGGAGATGCACATGTGTGTGGGGGGGAATGGGAGATGCACATGTGTGTGGGGGGGAATGGGAGATGCACATGTGTGTGGGGGGGAAATGGGAGATGCACATGTGTGTGGGGGGGAAATGGGAGATGCACATGTGTGTGGGGGGGAAATGGGAGATGCACATGTGTGGGGGGGAAATGGGAGATGCACATGTGTGTGGGGGGGGGGAATGGGAGATGCACATGTGTGTGGGGGGGGGAATGGGAGATGCACATGTGTGTGTGGGGGGGGATGGGAGATGCACGTGTGTGGGGGGGGAATGGGAGATGCACATGTGGGGGAGGGGGATGAGAGAGGTGCACATGTGGGGGAGGGGAATGAGAGAGGTGCACATGTGGGGGTGAGAGAGGTGCTCGTGGGGGGATGAGAGATGCACATGGGGGGATGAGAGAGGGGCACATGTGGGGGAGGGGGATGAGAGATGTGCACATGGGGGGTGGTGAGAGATGTGCACATGGGGGGTGGTGAAAGATGTGCACATGGGGGGGTTTGAGAGCTGCACATGGAGGGGTGAGAGCTGCACATGGGGGGGATGAGAGCTGCACATGGGGGAATTGGGAGAAAATGAGCTGCACATGGGGGAATTGGGAGTAGGGGGATAATGAGCTGCACATAATGAATGTGGGGTGGGGGAGAGTAAATGATGATGGGGTGGGGAGAGCACGGACATGATATAATGAATTGGGGCAGGGGGTGCATGTAAATAATGAATGCGGGGAGCAGGAAGCATAGAGTAGGGGGCGTTGCGGATGCAGGAGTGTAACTGGTAACAAATTGGCGGAAAGAGTAGAGGTTCTAATTAAATTATATATTGAGTGCCTATTTACAGTTAATGGGGGCACCGTGGTGGATTACAATTTATATTTGGAATGGTAGGTGGCATAATAACTAACCATATATTGATGGTGGATGCACGTCTGTATTCAGCTGCGTAATGTAGAAGTTGGGGAATGTGCTCTAGATAACTGTGTTATTTTATGCAGAGATGAGTCCTGGCTGGAAGACGTGATGGCGGTCTGTGCTGGATGAAGGAGAAAAGCGTAGCTGAAGGACTTCACCTAGAGACGTCACCAGTGAGTCAGTGTATTACATGTACACTTACACTATATACTATGTACCGGGCTCCTGTGTATAATGTCACTGGTGATCACTGTATTACCTGTACACTATATACAGAGCTCCTGTGTATAATGTCACTGGTGATCACTGTATTACCTGTACACTGACACTATAAACAGAGCTCCTGTGTATAATGTCACTGGTGATCACTAGATTACCTGGACACTTACATTATACATACCATGTATAGAGCTCCCGTGTATAATGACACTTATGGTAATATTAGTAATGTGGTGGTAATATTAGTAATGTGGTGGTAATATGTGGTCTGGTCATGGTGTGGCAGTTTTTCTCCCTTCTGTGTGGTATTATTCGGTCACTATGTTGTGGTAATATGTGGTCTGGTCATGGTGTGGCGGTATTCCCTGTATGTGGTATTATTGGTCATTTTAAAAAAAAATGTATATGACACATTCCCTTAAAGAAAACTAAATAAACATATATCTAAAAAGAGTATTGCATATTTTAAGAAAATTTTAATAGGTTAGAGTAGGGCCCGGCCAGAAGAGTCTACCTTATCGTGGTGGCGGCTTTAAAAATCTTTTGGCCAAAACAAAAGCTGATGGCTATGTATGTGGCGCCGTCACATGGCCGAACGTCAGGAGAACGTGGTGGCAGCGACGTGGACGAGCGCCAGGATTCTGCAGGGATCGCATGGGGGTAAGTATAACAAGTTTTATTTTTTTAAATACAATTAATTAACCAGGAGTGGGGGGAATCAGAGATGCACATGGGGGGGGGGGGGGTGAGAGATGCACATGGGGGGGGGGTGAGAGATGCACATGGGGGGGGGTGAGAGATGCACATGGGGGGGGGTGAGAGATGCACATGGGGGGGGGATGAGAGATGCACATGGGGGGGGGATGAGAGATGCACATGGGGGGGGGGTGAGAGATGCACATGGGGGGGTGAGAGATGCACATGGGGGGGTGAGAGATGCACATGGGGGGGTGAGAGATGCACATGGGGGGATGAGAGATGCACATGGGATGGATGAGAGATGCAAATGGGGGGGATGAGAGATGCACATGGGGGGGATGAGAGATGCACATGGGGGGGATGAGAGATGCACATGGGGGGGGATGAGAGATGCACATGGGGGGGGATGAGAGATGCACATGGGGGGGATGAGAGATGCACATGGGGGGGGATGAGAGATGCACATGGGGGGGATGAGAGATGCACATGGGGGGGGATGAGAGATGCACATGGGGGGGGATGAGAGATGCACATGGGGGGGATGAGAGATGCACATGGGAGGGGGATGAGAGATGCACATGGGAGGGGGATGAGAGATGCACATGGGAGGGGGATGAGAGATGCACATGGGAGGGGGATGAGAGATGCACATGGGGGGGATGAGAGATGCACATGGGGGGGGTGAGAGATGCACGGGGGGGGGGTGAGAGATGCACGGGGGGGGTGAGAGATGCACGGGGGGGGTGAGAGATGCACGGGGGGGGTGAGAGATGCACGGGGGGGAGAGAGATGCACGGGGGGGTGAGAGATGCACGGGGGGGGTGAGAGATGCACGGGGGGGGTGAGAGATGCACGGGGGGGTGAGAGATGCACGGGGGGGGGTGAGAGATGCACGGGGGGATGAGAGATGCACGGGGGGGGTGAGCTGCACATGGGGGGGTTATGTTTACATAACTTTGTTGCCTTATGAAGGGCAGGGGGGGCCCCCAAAAATTTCTTGCACAGGGGCCCACTACAGTCTGTGTCCGCCCCTGCACAGAGCACATATTCTCTCACATCAGTTCCTTCCTCTCCTTCTCGCAGTTGCACAGAAAGTTTCCATACTGACAGGAGTATATATGGTGTTGTATGTGGACCAAGAATCTCTCATTAAATTCAAACGCACAGGGAAACTGCTCCATGAGCTGCCAGACACATTCCAGGAACTGGTCTATCACTGGGGACACCTCCTTGGGATCCCCATCTAAATTTCCATACCTGAAAAAAAAAAAAAAATATGCTGAAGCAATGCAATTGGGGTATATGCATGCAACATCTTTTTCAGGTGGACTGCACTCCCAAAACCGCCTGAGACTGGGAATGGCACAGAAAAACTACAGTAAGTATATTATATTAGAATGTATGGTGTTTTTTTTTTGTCTCTTTTGCTGAGAGGAGGAGAGCTGATGGAAGATTTGGAAAGTGACACAGCTAAACTCAGCTGTGCTGACCCTAGCCCCACACTGACTGCTGGGCCCATATCTGAAATGTGTTGATTGATGGGATTTGAATACAGTTGATATTCTAATCATGCAGGAGGTTAGACCAGGAGATCCGGGCTTTCATTATAACCCACACACTGAGAAACCTGCTGTAAGATATGGTGTGGAGGTGTTCTTTTTCTAGCATCTTGCTGCCTGTTTATAATTGGACAACATCGTACAAGGAGAAGTACATGCCCCACAGTGAAAGCTCTCTGATAACACCCACTTGGATGTAACGAAAATTAACTCATTAGGTGACAAATACTTTGATTGTTAATATCCCTGCAACAGAGATGCAAAATAAAAAAAGAACTAACAATTATTTTTTTTCTGCTCTGAAGCTACAACGTGTTTTCAGTTCAACATGAAAAATTTGGTGAAAGGCCCTCTGTAAATAAGTGACTCTGTTTGACTTTTCCAACATATGTGCAGTGACCAGGGTTACCTGTGATTAAATTTGTGTCCAAATGAAATCCAGTCTTTTTCAATTAACACCTAATAGTAATTGGGAAAAATAAAAGTTACACTATGCAAAAAATATCAACTCCGTAAATCTCCACCAGTACATAGAGTATATGAAGTGAAACCTCTTACCATAAATACTCTGATGGTTCGGTAATAGGGGTCAAGTAACAGACTGGATACAGAGCAGACCTGAGCGGTGCGGTCCCATCCATCAGAACAATGAACGAGCACGCTGGCGCCCTCTTCTGACACGGCCTAAATGTGCAAATTAAATGTAAAATATTACACATTTATATAATTACAAATCTCGTTTATTCTCAGCACTAAAAGGATCATTTTTGTACAGTCCGTGCCTAGAATAGTACAAATCAGACAAGCAGCACTAGAATATGAACAGATACAACACATCTTACCTTTACAATGAAGATACCAGCATCTAGGATTGTTTTCACGTGTTTTAACCAGCCAGAGGATTCAAGACCCCAAAGAAATTCACCCATAGAAGGAGATCGGAGCTCACAAACTGCAATCATGAACAGAACAATAAGCTCACTATAGCAACAGATTCTGTATGTGAAGTATTTCTGCTCCAAGACTTGAGATAGAGAATATATATATATATATATATATATATATATATATACAGTCATGGCCAAAAGTATTGAGAATGACACCAAAATTATATTTTCACATGATCTGCTGGCCTCTGGTTTTTATTAGTGTTTGTCTGATGTTTATATCACATACAGAAATATAATTGCATTCATATTATGAGTACCAATAGGTTATATTGACAGTTAGAATGAGTTAATGCAGCAAGTCAATATTTGCAGTGTTGCCCCTTCTTCTTCAAGACCTCTGTAATTCTCCCTGGCATGCTCTCAATCAACTTTTGGACCAAATCCTGACTGATAGCAGTCCATTCTTGCATAATCAATGCTTGCATTTTGCCAGAATTTGTTGGTTTTTGTTTGTCCACCCGTCTCTTGATGATTGACCACAAGTTCTCAATGGGATTAAGATCTGGGGAGTTTCCAGGCCATGGACCCAAAATCTCTATGTTTTGTTCCATGAGCCATTTAGTTATCACCTTTGCTTTAGGGCAAGGTGCTCCATCATGCTGGAAAAGGCATTGTTGGGCGCCAAACCGCTCTTGGACGGTTGGGAGAAGTTGCTCTTGGAGGACATTCTGGTACCATTCTTTATTCATGGCTGTGTTTTAGGCAAGACTGTGAGTGAGCCGATTCCCTTGGCTGAGAAGCAACCCCACACATGAATGGTTTCAGGATGCTTTACAGTTGGCATGAGACAAGACTGGTGGTAGCGCTCACCTCTTCTCCGAATAAGCTGTTTTCCAGATGTCCCAAACAATCGAAAAAGGGATTCATCAGAGAAAATGATTTTGCCCCAGTCCTCAGCAGTCCACTCCCTGTACCTTTTGCAGAAAATCAGTCGGTCCCTGATGTTTTTTCTGGAGAGAAGTGGCTTCTTTGCTGCCCTCCTTGAATCCAGCCCTTGCTCAAAGAGTCTCCGCCTCACAGTGCGTGCAGAAGCACTCACACCAGCCTGCTGCCATTCCTGAGCAAGCTCGGCACTGCTGGTAGTCCGATCCCACAGCTGAAACAGTTTTAAGATACGGTCCTGGCGCTTGCTGGTCTTTCTTGGGCGCCCTGGAGCCTTTTTGACAACAATGGAAGCTCTCTCCTTGAAGTTCTTGATGATGCGATAGATTGTTGACTGAGGTGCAATTTTTGTAGCTGCGATACTCTTCCCTGTTAGGCCATTTTTGTGCAGTGCAATGATGGCTGCACGTGTTTCTTTAGAGATAACCATGGTTAACTGAAGAGAAACAATGATACCAAGAACCAGCCTCCTTTTAAAGTGTCCAGTGATGTCATTCTTACTTAATCATGACTGATTGATCGCCAGCCCTGTCCTCATCAACACCCACACCTGTGTTAATGGATCAATCACTAAAACGATGTTAGCTGCTCCTTTTAAGGCAGGACTGCAATGATGTTGAAATGTGTTTTGGGGGTTAAAGTTCATTTTCTGGGCAAATATTGACTTTGCAAGTACAGTAATTGCTGTTAAGCTGATCACTCTTTGACATTCAGGAGTATATGCAAATTGCCATTACAAAAAATGAAGCAGTAAACTTTGGAAAAATTACTATTTGTCTCATTCTCAATACTTTTGGCCATGACTGTATATATATATATATATATATATATATATATATATATATAGGGTTGTGTAGGATACTCCAAGTGCGGATATGACTTAAAAATTGTACAATGAAATTGTAAAATTCTGTATTATTTATTATATTGGGGTTGGTCACTTTATATAAAAAAATTCCAAAAGGGTGATAAAATGTAATGTTTGGCACATACAACTATAGATTACTTCCCCGGAGTTTGCCTTCTTCCTAAGGTGCGCCTGGAGGCCATGTTTCTCCCCAGGTAAGTTATACACCTCTACCCATCTACGTGATGTACAAGAAAACATGATTCATCAGACCAGAACCCTTTCTTCTATTACTCTATGGTTCAGTTCTGATGCCCATATACCCTTGTAGGTGCTTTTGGCTGTAACCGGGTCAGCATGACAATGACCAGTGTGCATCTCCATATGTAATAAGCTGCAATACTTTATCCTGACATCTTTTCTTCATAGCCAAAACTTAATTTTTCAGCAATATGTGCCACAGTATTTCTTCTGCAGCACCGGACCAGCTGGGGCTACTGTACCTTTCGTTCCACACAAGTATCAATGAGCCTTGGGCGCCCATGACTCCGCCACCTGCTCACCGGATGTTCTACCCTGGTAGGCACTAACTATTGTATGCCAGGCACACCCCACAACACCTGCTGTTTTTGAGATCTTCTGACAACCCTTATGGGGGCACCTCTGACAAGGAGAATATTGAGATCTCTAGACATCATGATTTGTCCATTGAAAATGGAGCTGTTTAGGGAATAGAGCACACAGAACATAGGGAAAAAAAACAGTGGAGGGGGAAAGAAATAATTTGAGGTGCTCACCTGGAGGGATTGTGAGAGTCACAGCTCCTAAACCAGGAGTAATATAACGCTAGCTGCCATCTATAAGAAATATCTTTTATGTATTCTTTTACCCTATGCACAAAATAAACGTTCATGGAAAACTATGAATTGGCAGCAGCGTGTGCAATGTCCTCAAGGGCCAACATACATACGCTGAAAGTAGATTTGCAAATAACATTTTTCGCTGTTGCCCGTTCCTGTGGCACCATTAATGTACTAGGCCTTAATGAGTTTGGTGACATAACGTCTTGTGATCGCTATTTTAACTCTCTAAGAACCAGGGAGTTTTTTATTTAAGCGCTTTTTGTGTTTATGGAGCTGACGTTTTTATTGATACCAATTTGGAGCACATATAACGTTTTGCTAGCTTTGTATTGGATTTTTTTTGTTAAGTGAGGTGACAAAGAACCCACAATTTTGGCATTTTGATTTTTTTTTTCTGCAATGTTTACCGTAAAGGTTAATTACCATAATTCCATACTTTGATACATCTGACTTTTACGGATGTGGCGATACCAAATGTTTTTTTTTCCGTTTCTTTGTTTTTAATAGGGAAAACGTGGGATAGTTAAAAATTATCTATTTTTTATATTTTGACTTTTTATTTTTTTTTCATTTTTTTTGTACCCATTAGTGGACTTAAACATGTGATCCTTGGATTGCTTATATATACTGTAATACCACAGTATTGCGGTATTTACTAGAAATCATGGTTGCCTATGGCACTCAGTCTGCTGTAAAAAGTACTAAGATGGGCCTTAAAGGTAAAGGCATTTTGCCCATAGCGGTAGACCACGTGGCCACTATGGCGCTCATTAGCTGGGAAAGCCTGATGCTACAGGGCTTTCTTCTTCCGCATATCATTCTTTGAAAGATGGCCTTTGTTCCTCATCATTCAGCCTGTACGTCTGTGCTCGAAGTCTCAGCACTGCAGGTGCAATGACGTCACTAGATCGGGCCCTCTGTGCGGAGTTTTTTTTTATTTTGGCAACAAGAAAAGCGTATACTGTGGGATCCATCATACATGATGTGGGGCGGCCATCATACTGTGTGAGCGAACTGTTGGGGGCCATCATACTGTGTGAGCGAACTGTTGGGGGCCATCATACTGTGTGAGCGAACTGTGGAAGACATCATACTGTGTGTGTATATGTGTGGGGGGCTGTAAGAGCATCATACTGTGTGTGTGTGTGTGGGGGGGGGGAGTAGTGTAGGTGCATTATACTGGTGGGGTTTGCCATGGGGTCATCATGTTGTCCATGTAAGGACTACTGTGGGAGAAAATTATGACAGGAGATTCACTCCGAGGTATCGCACCGTGTGTGGAGGGCAGCATACTCTATGGGGTTTATTAAAATGGTATCAGTGTGTGCAAACAAGAGGAATCAGTAGCAGGGGCATTATTTCTGTGTCCAAGCCACAAAACATGTCCTCTCGCTGTATTTAAAAGTTGGAAAGTAGGCCCTTGTGTGACTGCATCAATATGTTTTAACCCTGCCTAGTCCATCAATATAGACTCTTGGTATGGGGCCCCATGATTTCTATGAACGCCTCTGCTTAAGCTGGCCCCCGGCTGCTGTGGTAACCCATCGATTAACAGCGCACATTCAAAATAGTTAACAGACACCATCAGCTTCTTGTGGAGTTCCTGAGCCACCTCCACACACGCAGGCTCCTTCTCAGGATGTTCATTCACATCCTAATGCGGTGAGAGGTTACATATAAAAATAAAATCCTAAAATCTTGGAATTTTTGCTTTGCCCACTAATACTCCATTTACACAGACAGATTAGTGGCAGTAAACTACCACTAACTGGTAAATATTTACTGATTGTCGGAGGTTTAGAAGCCTGTTTACACAGGAAAACCATGCTAAATGATGTGCGTTGAACGTTCAGAAGGCGTAAGCTTTGCAGCTCCTCAGAAGAATTTTTTATTTTTACCAGGAGACCTGGACCCCCCGTGGTCTAGAGGTCTCAGGGGGTCTCAGCGCTGCTGGGACCCCTGGCCCTCCCCTGGCGGATCTGCGTACCCCCTAAGGAGGTCCCCGCATAAGCCTGCCGGCCCCGGGGGATACAGGGTGCTCCCTGGCGGAGACGCACACTGCATCTAGTGGTCCGTGCGAGCTCCGCCGTGGGGGGGGGGCGAAGGGCCATGGCGTCACACATCCCTGGGGTCCCTGTGGCGCTCAGCTGGGTAAGTGCCCTGTGTGTGTGTGTGTGTGTGTGTTACTGTCTTATGGTGACTGCACCTTTTGTCTTTTCAGGCAGAGGTGTAATACTGGAGAATGCACATCACCGCTGCTGTTAGCAGGGGAGCGGGTCAGAGGAGCGCGGGCTCCGTTAGTGTAACGGGGGGGCGTGGCTTATGTTCTTGGCTGCCTGCCATCGTCTTTGCAGACAGGAAGCGCCTGGAAAGCGCGCGCTGGGCAGTCCCCGCCCCCCTCCTGCCTTCCTTCTCTTCGGCTCTGCAAACGGCCATTGCCTCACGTAGCTCAGCGCTGTCCTCTCCCTCCCCCCTGCTCTCCGCTCTCACACACAGGCTCCAGGAAGCTGGTGAGTCATCTGTTTGTCTCATCTCTACAGCACAGAACGCTGCTGTCTTCTCTGCTGCATGCACACCTTAGTCCTTTTAAGGCAAGGTGCATTGCGTGTTCAGCAGCATTAACCCCTTCTGGCCATCATCAGAAAACCTTTTTTCTGCAATGCTGGGGTAGCTTTTCTCCCTCTAAGGAGAATCTTTAACCCTTCAGTGCTTGGTAAATTGTTTTGTGGGAACAGGCTGTGATAGCAGGATCTCACTTCCCCGGTTACTGTGCTCTTGTAAGGGGTTATTACTGCTCTTTCCGCGACGCTCGCTACTGAGTAGGGGGCATGTCGGATCAGGGTCCAGGCGGCGCGGACCTCTCTCCCGGCCCGCTTCAGGATCGGTCACGCGTATCTGATATGCTGGGGTTGACGGCGTCAGGTTCGTCTCTGGTCAGGGGCCTCAGTGATGTTAAAGCGCTCACTCGCTCCATTGACAGTCTGTCTGACCTCCTGGGTCACTGGGTATCAGCTAAGTCCCTACCGGCGCGGGGCAAGAAGCGCCACAGGCCTGTGGTGGCGCTGTCTCCTCCGCGCAGCGCATCAAAGGCTTCGGATTCACCGACAAGCTCTGCTGGTGAGATCTCCGATTCTGATGAAGAGGATCGGCAGGGTCGCTCGGCTTCGCTTTCAGGCCACGTGGATGCTCTTATTGGAGCCATGCGGGAAGTGTTATAGCTGTCTGAAGAGGTGACGAGGCCGGGCAAGTCGGCCCGGCTGTATCAGGAGTCGCGTCGGGCTCGTTCGACACTGCCAGCGCACGATGAACTTAACGAGGCGGTGGAGAGAGAATGCCTGTGTCCGGATAAGCGCTTCCAAGGGATGCGGTTTTTTGATGCCCTGTATCCCTGCTCCACAGAGACGATCGCTAATTGGGTCCCCTCTCCTGAAGTGGACGTGCCATTGTCTCAGCTGAGCAAATCTTCTTTGCTTCCGGTTAAAGGGAAGGCGAGTCTACAGGATCCGCTGGACAGAAGGACGGAATTAGCGGCGAAGTCCATCTACGAGGCCGTGGGTCATGGATTCCGAGCGGCCTTGGGGGCCATGTGGGGACAGCCTGTACATCTAGTGCACTAGTTAGGCGTTGGGCCAGATGGTGATGCTGAGCAGTGTCTGCCCTGGCTGGACCAGAATGGGAGACCACAGAATCCACAGATGATTCTGACCCAATTTCATGCCCAGCACATGCCTGACACCTAACATTATACTGGTGAGGCTTCCCTGAGATGGTTGGATCAGCTGCGGTCAGCATGGCAAGATGGGACTCCGCTGTCTGATGTGGAAAGGCTCTTCCAGCTGTTGGAAGAGGTGGCCCGATATAGCAGAGACGCAGTGCTGGATACTACTTTGTTTCTGTCCAGGGCTCAAGCCTCGGCCGTCACAGTCAGTAGAGCACTGTGGCTCAAACAGTGGACTGGAGACGCAGTATCCAAACAAGGTTTGCTTACTCTGGCGTACAAGGGCGGTCTGCTTTTTGGTTCGGACCTCACGGAGCTGATTGCTAAGGCCAAGGATGTGGCTTTGCCACAGCGGAAAGCAGCGGCCTCTACGTCTGACAGGTCAAGTGCCGGTAGTGGTCGTCGGTCCTTTCGACCCAGGGGACGATTCGATCAGCCCTCTTGGAGATTGGGTCGTCCCTCGTCTTCCAGTAAGAAGTCCACCCAGAAATCCCGTACTCCCTGGAAACAGCATTTCCGTCGGGACAAAAGGGAGGCTGACAAAAAGCCCGCTAAGGCGGACTGACGCCAGGATCCCTCTCGAGGGCTCTCGGGTGGGAGGTCGGCTGCTACAATTCGGGTCGGTTTGGGCGTCCCACGAATCAGACGCCTGGGTGACACGGGTTGTGTCAGCGGGCTATTTCATAGAGTTTCACTCTCTACCCCCGGACAGGTTTCGTCAGTCTCGCATCCCGTCCGTGCCCAAGCTGGCTGCTGCTCTGCTGCGGGAGGTCAACTCTCTTCTGCAGCAGGGTGTAGTGGTTCCGTTTCCGCCGGAGGACCGGGGAAGGGGGTTTTTACTCTAACCTTTTTGTGGTCCCCAAAAAAGGAGGACAAGTTTCATCCCATTCTGGACCTCAAGGATTTGAATCTTCATGTCCGAATCCGGAAATTCCGTATGGAGTCTCTTAGCCCCGTCGTGGCGGCCTTGTCGCAGTACGATTTTTTGGTGTCGATCGACATCCGCGACGCCTATTTGCATGTCCCTGTTGGCAGGGCTCACCAGTGCTTCCTGCGTTTCGCCGTAGGGCAGGCCCATTACCAATTTGTGGCCCTACCTTTCGGGTTGGTCTCGGCGCCCAGGGTTTTTACAAATGTTCTGGCGCCGCTCATGGCGCTCCTTCGAAAGCAAGGAGTTCCGATTCTCCCCTACCTGGACGACCTGTTAATTGTGGCGCCCACAGCGGAGGAGGCAGTGACAGCTCGCAATCTCTCCCTTCAGCACCTGGAAGACTTCGGGTGGCTGGTCAATTGGAAGAAGTCGTCATTGGAGCCGTCGCAGTCAATCCTGTTCTTGGGGATGCATTTCGACACAGTACGGGCAGTGGTGTCCCTCCCTCCGGACAAACAAGCGAACCTTCGTCACCACGTCCAGGCTATGAGGTCGGTGAGGGCGATGTCCCTTCGGAAGTGCATGCGCCTTCTGGGTCTGATGGTGGCAGCAATGGAAGCGGTGCCGTTTGCACAATTTCATTCCCGGGATCTCCAAGATCTTATTCTGACCCGTTGGGACCGATCGCCGACTTCGCTGGATCGCTGTGTCGTCATCTCCCGCAGGGTGCGAGAGTCTCTTGGATGGTGGTTACGTCTGGAGGCTGTATAGGTGTAGTTTTTTATTTTTTACTTTATTTTAGGTGGCGATCAGGTAATGTATGAACTAATTTATTTTAGGTAACCACTGGCCACCAATGAAAAATGTATTTAAAATTTATTGGGGACCAGAAACAAAAAAAATATATGGGGGGCCTAAAAACATAAAAGATGTATAGGGGCAAAAATAACATATGGGGCAGTTTAAATAGCAGGATCAGGCTGATGGGAACTACTGCTCCCATCGAGCTGATCCTGCTGGCACGAGTGGACGGGGGACAGACAAAGGCCGATGTGAGTAGTAGTGTCACATCGGCCTATGTCTGCCTGCACGCAGACACCCGCAGACATCGCGCACACACCCGCACACATCGCACAGACACCCGCGCACACTCCAATCATGATGGGTCTGATGGTCTGGGAGGTGAGGCTGACCTGTGCGGCCGTGGGAAAGTTCATGTGAGTTCATGCAGTGAAGCATGAACTCACATGAACCCTCTGAGGGCACCGCAGCTACTTCAAATGAACAGCTGATCAGCATCACCTGATACCTCAGCTGTTCATTTGAAATAACCGGCGGGAGAGCGCAGCACAAAACGGGAAAGCCGGCGGTGAAGTCTTTTCCCTGCCGGCTTCCCCGCCTGGGTCCTTCGCTCCCTGCTCCTTGGTGCTGCGCTCCCCGCCCGGTCCTAACTTACGATCGGGATGTGAGGTGGCGGGGGGAGCGCAGGATCGGGGTGGGAGGCTGCGGGGAAGCAGTATGGGGCTGTGTGATTGTTTAAAAGCCGGCGGCTTTTTACCGCCTGCCGGCTTTTAAACAATCAGGAGAATTCTCTCACGCTGGGATGGCATTCCGATATTAGCGTCCCATTGACTTGCATTGGTTTCCGGTATCGGAATCGGCGATATCCGATACTTTTTGGGTATCGGTCCGATCCAATCCGATCCGATATTTCCCGATATCGGAAGGTATCGCTCAACATTAAGTAATACATAAGAATAATATGTACTATGTCTGACCACTACAAACACTCATCTGAACTGGTCCAAGTGCTGTCAGGTTTTTTCACGGGCAGCACTTAGACAATACGGTCGTGTGAATATAGGCTTATGATGCATCTGGTAATAAACATGTTAAGGATGGGCCGCTACTCATGGGCCACTGCTGTGTGCTTGCCCCCCAGGCTAAAATGGGCCAGCCAGCCCCTGCTGCACCGGGTGCCAGAAAACCTAGATACACCTTTGGAATAGGTATCCTGCAAAGTAAGGATGGGGTTTGGTGTTTTTAAATGATTTTATTGACTCTGTGCATTTATATTTTGTATCAATAATATGATATGGTTATATATATCTTCTGGATATCAGGAGGGCTTATCCCTGTGCCTTGACTCTCTCCTTCTCCTTCGATGTCCTGTATAGGCCAAAAAAAACTACGCGTTTCGAGGACTCACAGTTCCTCTTCGTCAGCTTCTCGCTGGTAGTCAAACTGGTAACCTAATAAAGTCCAAACGCCCCCCACAAAGATAATACAACCAAAGAAATGGAGGAAGATCCAATACTAACAAGACGGTGCAAAAGGACATATGGAGGTGCAATAGAACTAAGATAGAATTCCAATAAGAATAGACTGTGTGTGAAAAAAATAATAATAAAAAAGACTTTGTTCAAACTTTCACAATTAGTTAAAAATGAATAAAAATTATATACTTATATTTCTGATGGCTATAAAAAACAGTCTGTTAATCAGTGTATATTACCAGGATAGTATAAATTCGGCACTTAGTACCATCCAGAGATAAAAAGGAAAAAATGAAGGAGAAAAATAAAAACATTATATAGTATCTCCAATAGGGGTATCAATGTATAGAAACAAATACATATATAAAATAGGTGGATTCAAAGGAATATATCCAAAAGACATATTATATTGATAAAATATAAGGAGGTTCATAAAAGTGCAATGTAAATGTTCAATTGGTACTGGGATAAAAAATACATACAGTATATACCGCTGCGAGTTGAAGGCATACAGCTGACTCTCGTGATTAAGGCCCTTCAGAGCCAAGCTATTTAATGTGAAGATCCATTTGGATTCCATCCGCGACATTAATCTCAGGTAATCACCTCCCCTCCATTTTCTGGGGACTAATCGGATCCCACAAAACTTAGTGTCCTTATAAGATTGGTTGTGGAACTTCCGGTAGTGCCGGGACAGTGGATGCCCTTCAAAACCTTCATTCATGTTGATAAAGTGTTCCTTCAGCCTTTTGATAACTTGCGCTTTGTACAGACATCTCCTCCTGCCAAGGCATAAAAAGGGCGTGGCTTGGGGTGTGGATAGGGGCGTGGCCAGACTACGCGTGCCGCATGGTTTCGCCCTCTTTCTAGTCCTCATAGGTTGGCGGTATGCTTGTACTGAGGAGATCTGGGATATCAGTGATTAGGTCCCATATTGTGCACTGTAAGGTCTGGAAAAGCTCCTTCTATCCGTCTCTGTAGCACCAGAGGAAGAACAGAGGGGAAAAGACAGGATTTTCTATATGTCGCGTTATGTAGATGTTCTGCAGATTTATCACAACCGTCCACAAGAAGAAACTGCCATCACAGAGCCGCCTTTAGCTGTTGGAAAAGTTTAAACTTAGTTTTGAATAGTTGCTATAGCCAACAAGGACTTTCTATTTATGCTGGGTCACATGATGCTGGTGCTGGGTGATGTCATGTGACGGAATGTTGTGGGTGATGATGTCACAGAGGGCGTTGTGATGTCACCCTTGGGGTATATAAGGGGGCTCCATCCACCTGGAGCTCATATCTCATTGGCCATATCTTGGTGCTGAGATACCCCCTGGAGACAATGAGGATCGCCATATTGTTTCTGTGCTGTACCCTGTTCTACCCTGTGAATTACCATAGGCTGCCGGTGAGTACCTGTCTATTATTACATATGGAGGACGTTTAGAATCAGCTGCGGCAGGGGAAGGGGATGGGGAGGGGGGTCCTGTAAGAATTTACCTGCGGGAATAAGAGGTTATGGCAGGGAAAGGAGCTTAGGAAGTGACAGTCAGAGGGGATATAAGTGTGGGGTGACCCCTCTGACTCCCACATTCCTGCCTTGTCCTTGTAGTGATTAATGACTTTGGTGTTGTCCCTTATATATCACTTTGCAGTCACCAGTGATCGCTCCGCACTGTGATCCTAAACTACAGTCTCATTTACCTTTTTGCAAACGCCCAGAAGGGGAGGAGTGACATCACACCCATGTGAGCAGATCCCGCCCACTTTTACTGCAGTCGTAATGCGAGCTAGCTGTATTCTGTTTTCATGGAAATATCAGCAGCTGCTCCCCCTAGTGTTTACAAGATGAAAACATCAAAAGAGTTAAAATATTTTTTTCAGATTTTATACCATTAAAACCTTTTTAAATATATATGTGTATTTATATATAAATATAAATACTTTACAATTTTACAATTGTAAAAAAATTGCTGACACTTTCCCTTTAAAAGATCTAAAGACGTTCTGCTTCATGTGCCATTGTGACCAATCACAGCACAGATTATATTTTTTAAACTTTTCTTGAAAAACTGAAGCTGCTCCGTGATTGGAAATCATGTGGAAGGGTTCTCTTTTAGACATTTAGTTAGGTCCAAAGTATCAGTGACATGATGGATAGAACTGTGCAATGATGTCACAGAGGGCTTTGTGTTGTCACCCCTGGGTATATTAGAAGCCTCGGCCCATCTGCAGCTTGTATCTCATTGACCATACCTTGGTGCTGAGAGACCTCTGGAGATGATGAGTATCATCCTATCATTTCTGTGCTTTACGTTGCTCTACCCCCCACATTACAGTACACTGAGGGCGAGTATGTTCTCATCAATGTGGAGGTCACAAGGATCAGCTAATGAGAATATCGCCTCTTGCAGGACTTCTCATACTGGACACGTGACCGTCCGTCATATGAAAGTCCAACTGTAAATAATATTCCATGGACCCTGGAGGTGAATCCCAAACTTCTTCCTGATCTTCTCAATGGGATATTTCTGAAAGTTGCTTGATAATGTATCCATCACTGTATAATAACAAGGGCTCTCTGTTTGACTGGATTGGGTATAAATATACAGGACTTTATTATGTTTTTTTTCTTTATTATAGGATGACCCACTACCCGTGGATCTCAGAAGAAGCACCTATCAAGCTTCCATCAATCTTCCTCTTTGGCTCTTCCGTGACGCAGTTTTTGTTGCGGTGATGACACTACTGACAATACTAGAGTATTTGGCCTTAAGTCTTGTCCTGAGCAAGTGGGCAATGTCTGAACCTGGTGAAACAATCAGAAAACTCCTGAGAACAAAACCATTCTGAAGGAACAAAGTGCTTGTAAGGAGCCGATTTGCATCCCTCAGATTCAGAAGCAAGACTCCAGGAGAACACCTGTCCTGCCCAATGGCAAATGTTCTACTCCATCCATGGCTCCTGCACCGCAGGATGCGAAAAAGGTTCCTAGTTGCAACTATAAAGTGGCGTTCAGTGATATTGTCTGGGTCAGAATGATCCCTCACAACAATATAGGAAGAAGAGCTCGAAGTTCAACGGAGCTTAAAGAGAGGTTACTGATTTTTCAGAGAAGCCAACAACCCAGAATTCCAGAGCCAAGAGCACCAGAACCTAGAACACCAGAACCTACCATGTCAGAACCTAGTATGTCAGAACCTAGAATGCCAGAGCCTGAAATGCCTACAACACCTCAACCCAAAATCAAGAGGAGAAGATGTTTCCTTAGATGTCTTAGAGGCGAGGAAGATTGAGAAGGCAACTGCTTGAACTTTCCCATTGCTCGTGTTTTCATCACAGGTTAGTCCTATACATGCTGTCTGATGGGCACCATCTTACTACATACAATGCAGCATTGCACCTGAAATCGCATGGATATTTTGTCACAGACTTGCACTTTAGCACCTTATCATATGGCGCATATATCTATGAACGCTTTGCTAAGTATCACTGTCTAGTATGTGCTTCTGATGAACCTATTTTAGGAAAACGTGTCGAGGTTTGGCATACTATGTACTTGAGTTTGGCGTACTATGTGCTTGTTGGTAAATTCTATTGCCATCTATAATCTACTAGATATTATAATGTCTCTGGTGGGATGCCCCATGCCGAATTGTTGATAACTGACTATGAGCATTGTCCTCTATTTCTTATCTACTATGGTTACAGGTTGATGTGAAGAGAGCTGTGCCATTGGTAGCGATTTTTCTACTGATTTGTCAGTTAGATTTATGTTAGTTTAGCAAATTTCTGCTTGTAGGGTCTAATGTTTTACCATAGTGTATGTTCTGTGAGCTAAATTGTCATACTTATGCACTAGATAGATTATAAATTGTGATGCTTATGTACAAGATAGATTATTAGTTTAATCGGTGATTTTTTAAATATTTTTTAGCATCAGGAGACTCAAGAATCGCATCTTACAGAAGACAAGAAGCCTAAATGCCGAAGGGTGATGACCTGTTGATGGCCCACAGCTGGAGGGTCATTACCTCTTGATGGCACAAAACTGGACAGAAGATAAAAACATTTGATGGCACACAGCCGGAGGGTGATGATCTATTGATGGCCATAGCCAGAGGGTCATTACCTGTTGATGGCACACAGCCGGAGGGTGATGACCTATTGATGACCATAGCCAGAGGGTCATTACCTGTTGATGGCACACAGCTGGAGGATGATGACCTATTGATGGCCATAGCCAGAGGGTCATTACCTGTTGATGGCACACAGCCGGACAGAGGATAATTACCTGTTGATGGCACACAGACGGATGGTCATTACCTGTTCATGGCGCACTGCCGGATGGTCATTACCTATTGATGGCACACAGCCGGAGGGTGATGACCAATTGATGGCCATAGCCAGAGGGTCATTACCTGTTGATGGTGCACTGCCGGATGGTCATTACCTGTTGATGGCACACAGCCGGATGGTCATTACCTGTTCATGGCACACTGCCGGATGGTCATTACCTGTTGATGGAACACAGCCGGAGGGTGATGACCTATTGATGGCCATAGCCAGAGGGTCATTACCTGTTGATGGCGCACTGCCGGATGGTCATTACCTGTTGATTGCACACAGCTGGAGGGTGATGACCAGTTGATGTCGGACTGCCGGATGGTCATTACCTGTTGATGGCACACAGCCGGACAGAGGATCATTACCTGTTGATGGCACAAAGCCGGTCAGAGGATAAGATCTTTTGATTGCATACACCGGGTCCCTCCCTGATAACAGGGAACCCTGGGGAATACTCGTCATCTTGATCCCCCACTGACTAAATACTTGCTCCACCTCAGCCTATACCATCATGGAGGACACTTCCACCTGTGTCCACTGTAAGGTTCGACTTTCTTTTATCATTTCAGCACATTAATAAACATCATAAAGCTGTAAAACTATCGAGTAATTTATTATAAATTATTATAAAGAAATATAAAGTATAATAGATAGCTATAGAGGGCACAGAAGACGACTAACTATAGTAAGCATGGTATCGCCTGATATATACTGTATATTCTAGATGGCGCTATTACACTAAATACATCACAACCTCCAGGGTGATATTACCGTACAATGTGAGATCACTAATAATGGCCACAGATTATGAGAAAATGACCAGCTCCATAGTCCTGGAGTTATTATAAATGTCTCTAGTGTGAGGCAGGGACTGGACGAGTGTTGGAGGGAGGTATATTCCCCCAGGACGTCCTTTATGTATCCATGCTGTAGAATCTGCCGTATACTTCTGTTCTAGCAGTCAGACATTTCACTCTGCAAATCACAGGCTCAACATTGTGTAAAACTACCACCGTATATAAGAGCACTCAGAATAAAAACTAGCGGCATGCTGTGCACTGCCCACGTCATGTGTACGGGATACAGGACCTGCAGGACCTGGTACGGCCATTATAGTTGATAGATTAATGATACCTGTGGAGATGAAGGGAAAAAAATATGTGCAACAGCAGGAGGAGAAAGTCTCAAAATGTAATTTGAAGAGTATAATAGAGAAATGGGAAACTTCTGGAGATGCAGATAAGTGGTACCAGGGCAAAACGTAAGTGCAGTCAGACAAGGGAAAAGTGCAAATGATCCAGCGTAAAGGTTTGTTTAGTAGAAAAAATATTAAAACTTAGCTTTTATTAGCCATATAAAACACTGCTCCACAAAGAATACAGCAAATGTGCAACTATCATAGCTTACAGACCTACACGTTTCAACAAATCATGTCTTAATTATGGCCCTACTACTAGAATGACAAAAAGGCATATATATATATATATATATATATATATATATATATATATACAGTACAGACCAAAAGTTTGGACACACCTTCTCATTTATAGATTTTTCTGTATTTTCATGACTATGAAAATTGTACATTCACACTGAAGGCATCAAAACTATGCATTAACACATGTGGAATTATATACTTAACAAAAAAGTGTGAAACAACTGAAAATATGTCTTATATTCTAGGTTCTTCAAAGTAGCCACCTTTTGCTTTGATGACTGCTTTGCACACTCTTGGCATTCTCTTGATGAGCTTTAAGAGGTAGTCACTGGAAATGGTTTTCACTTCATAGGTGTGCCCTGTCAGGTTTAATAAGTGGGATTTCTTGCCTTATAAATGGGGTTGGGACCATCAGTTGTGTTGTGCAGAAGTCTGGTGGATACACAGCTGATAGTCCTACTGAATAGACTGTTAGAATTTGTATTATGGCAAGAAAAAAGCATCTAAGTAAAGAAAAACGAGTGGCCAACATTACTTTAAGAAATGAAGGTCAGTCAGTCCAAAAAATTGGGAAAACTTTGAAAGCATCCCCACGTGCAGTGGCAAAAACCATCAAGCCCTACAAAGAAACTGGCTCACATAAGGACCGCCCCAGGAAAGGAAGACCAAGAGTCTCCTCTGCTTCTGAGGATAAGTTTATCTGAGTCACCAGCCTCAGAAATCACAGGTTAACAGCAGCTCAGATTAGAGACCAGGTCAATGCCACACAGAGTTCTAGCAGCAAACACATCTCTTCAACAACTGTTAAGAGGAGACTTTGTGCAGCAGGCCTTCATGCTAAAATAGCTGCTAGGAAACCACTGCTAAGGACAGGCAACAAGCAGAAGAGACTTGTTTGGGCTAAAGAACACAAGGAATGGACATTAGACCAGTGGAAATCTGTGCTTTGGTCTGATGAGTCCAAATTTGAGATCTTTGGTTCCAACCACCGTGTTTTTGTGCGACGCAGAAAAGGTGATCGGATGGACTCTACATGCCTGGTTCCCACCGTGAAGCATGGAGGAGGAGGTGTGATGGTGTGGGGGTGCTTTGCTGGTGACACTTGGGGATTTATTCAAAATTGAAGGCATACTGAACCAGCATGGCTACCACAGCATCTTGCAGCGGCATGCTATTCCATCCTGTTTGCGTTTAGTTGGACCATCATTTATTTTTCAACAGGACAATGACCCCAAACACACCTCCAGGCTGTGTAAGGGCTATTTAACCAAGGAGCAGAGTGATGGGGTGCGACACCAGATGACCTGGCCTCCCCAGTCACCAGACCTGAACCCAATCGAGATGGTTTGGGGTGAGCTGAACCGCAGAGTGAAGGCATAAGGGCCAACAAGTGGTAAGCATCTCTGGAAACTCCTTCAAGATTGTTGGAAGACCATTTCCGGTGACTACCTCTTGAAGCTCATCAAGAGAATGCCAAGAGTGTGCAAAGCAGTCATCAAAGCAAAAGGTGGCTACTTTGAAGAACCTAAAATATAAGACATATTTTAAGTTGTTTCACACTTTTTTGTTAAGTATATAATTCCACATGTGTTAATTCATAGTTTTGATGACTTCAGTGTGAATGTACAATTTTCATAGTCATGAAAATACAGAAAAATCTTTAAATGAGAAGGTGTGTCCAAACTTTTGGTCTGTACTGTATATATATATATATATATATATATATATATATATCCACGTGCCTGTATGACCTCCCTACAATGCCTGGGCATGCTCCTGATGAGGTTGCGGATGGTCTCCTGTGGGATCTCCTCCCAGACCTGAACTAAAGCATCCGCCAACTCCTGGACAGTCTGTGGTGCAACGTGACGTTGGCGGATGGAGCGAGACATGATGTCCCAGATGTGCTCAATCGGATTCAGGTCTGGGGAACGGGCGGGCCAGTCCATAGCTTCAATGCCTCCATCTTGCAGGAACTGCTGACACACTCCAGCCACATGAGGTCTGCCATTGTCCAGCATTATGAGGAACCCAGGGCCAACCGCACCAGCATATGGTCTCACAAGGGGTCTGAGGATCTCATCTCGGTACCTAATGGAAGCCAGGCTACCTCTGGCGAGCACATGGAGGGCTGTGCGGCTCTCCAAAGAAATGCCACCCCACACCATTACTCACCCACTGCCAAACCGGTCATGCTGAAGGATGTCACTCTCCACGGCGTCTCCAGACTCTGTCACGTCTGTCACATGTGCTCAGTGTGAACCTGCTTTCATCTACGAAGAGCACAGGGCGCGAGTGGCAACTTTGCCAATCCTGGTGTTCTGTGGCAAATGCCAAGCGTCCTGCATGGTGTTGGGCTGTGAGCACAACCCCTATCTGTGGACGTCGGGCCCTCATACCACCCTCATGGAGTCGGTATCTAACCGTTTGTGCAGACACATGCACATTTGTGGCCAGCTGGAGGTCATTTTGCAGGGCTCTGGCAGTGCTCCTCCTGTTCCTCCTTTCACAAAGGCGGAGGTAGCGGTCCTGCTGCTGGGTTGTTGCCCTCCTACGGCCCCCTCCACATCTCCTGGTGTACTGGCCTGTCTCCTGGTAGCGCCTCCAGCCTCTGGACACAGCCAACCTTCTTGCCACAGCTCGCATTGATGTGCCATCCTGGATGAGCTGCACTATCTGAGCAACTTCTGTGGGTTGTAGAGTCTGTCTCATGCTACCACGAGTGTGAAAGCACAACCAACATTCAAAAGTGACCAAAACATCAGCCAGAAAGCATTGGTACTGAGATGTGGTCTGTGGTCCCCACCTGCAGAACCACTCCTTTATTGAGGGTGTCTTGATAATTGCCAATAATTTCCATCTATCCTCTATTCCATTTGCACATCAGCATGTGAAATTGATTGTCAATCAGTGTTGCTTCCTAAGTGGACAGTTTGATTTCACAGAAGTTTGATTTACTTGGAGTTATATTCTGTTGTTTTAAGTGTTCCCTTTACTTTTGGAGCAGTTTATATAGATACATACAGTGAGTACGGAAAGTATTCAGACTCCTTTAAATTTTTCACTCTTTGTTTCATTGCAGCCATTTGATAAATTCTAAAAAGTTCATTTTTTTCTCATTAAAGTACACTCAGCACCCCATCTTGACTGAAAAAAACAGCAATATAGAATTTTTTTGCAAATTTATTAAAAAAGAAAAACTGAAATATCACATGGTCATAAGTATTCAGATCCTTTGCTCAGACACTCATATTTAAGTCACATGCTGTCCATTTCCTTGTGATCCTCCTTGAGATGGTTCTACTCCTTCAATGGAGTCCAAATGTGTTTAATTAAACTGATAGGACTTGATTTGGAAAGGCACACACCTGTCTATATAAGACCCCACAGCTCACACTACATGTCAGACCAAATGAGAATCATGAGCTCAAACGAACTGCCCAAGGAGCTCAGAGACCGAATTGTGGCAAGGCACAGATCTAGCCAAGGTTATAAAAGAATTTCTGCATTACCCAAGGTTCATAAGAGCACAGTGGCCTCCATAATCCTTAAATGGAAGAAGTTTGGGACCACCAGAAGTCTTCCTAGACCTGGCCGTCCAGCCAAACTGAGCAATCGTGGGAGAAGAGCCTTGGTGAGAGAGGTAAAGAAGAACCCCAAGATCACTGTGGCTGAGCTCCAGAGATGCAGTAGGGAGATGGGAGAAAGTTCCACATAGTCAACTATCACTGCAGCCCTTCCCCAGTTGGGCCTTTATGGCAGAGTGGCCAGATGGAAGCCTCTCCTCATATGAAAGCCCGCATAGAGTTTGCTCAAAAACACATGAAGGACTCCCAGACTATGAGAAATAAGATTATCTGGTCTGATGAGACGAAGATAGAACTTTTTGGTGATAATTCTAAGTGGTATGTGTGGAGAAAACCAGGCACTGCTCATCACCTGCCTAATACAATCCCAACAGTGAAACATGGTGGTGGCAGTTGTTAGAACCCTCCTGTTAGTTTTTTCTATTTTGTGGTCATGTGACCTTCTGCCTATTTATTCCAGCTCCGCCCTTCAGGCTTTGCTGGACTTCAGTGTTACTTTGACTCTTAATCTAGCCAGGTGCTTTGTACCTACTGTATCTCTCTAGTTTGTTTGGTCCTTGGACCACTAAGTACTTTTGTCTGTTTGTCTTCTTCTGCTACTACTTCTGCCAGGAGGTGTCCAGTTTTGTCCCAGTCCTTAGTTCTTTTAGGGACCCCTCCCTTTAATCTATAGGTCTGTGTTCAGATTAGCCGCGGACATAGGCGGGTCTGTTTGCAAGGAACAGGTTGCCCGCTGCATCGTAAGGAATCAGCTTAGTCCTATTGTATGGACAGATTTCCTCTCTTTCCTTAGTTCTTGTAGCAGATCATAACAGCAGTATCATGCTATGGGTGTGTTTTTCAGCTGCAGGGACAGGACGACTGGTTGCAATTGAAGGAAACATGAATGCGGCCAAGTACAGAGATATCCTGGATGAAAACCTCTTCCAGAGTGCTCTGCACCTCAGACTTGGCCAAAGGTTCACCTTCCAACAAGACAATGACCCTAAGCACACAGCTAAAATAACAAAGGAGTGGCTTCAGAACAACTATGTGACCATTCTTGACTGGCCCAGCCAGAGCCCTGACCTAAACCCAATTGAGCATCTTTGGAGAGACCTGAAAATGGCTGTCCACCAACGTTTCCCATTCATCCTGACGGAACTGGAGAGGATCTGCAAGGAAGAATGGCAGAGGATCCCAAAATGCTGGTGTGAAAAACTTGTTGCATCATTTCCAAGAAGACTCATGGCTGTACTAGCCCAAAAGGGTGCTTCTACTCAATACTGAGCAAAGGGTCTGAATACTTATGCCCGTGTGATATTTCAGTTTTTCTTTTTTATTAAATTTTGCAAAAATTTCTTCATTTCTGTTTTCTTTCAGACAAGATGGGGTGCAGAGTGGACTTTAATGAGAAAAAAATGAACTTTTTAGAATTTACCAAATGGCTGCAATGAAACAAAGAGTGAAAAATGTAAAGGGGTCTGAATACTTTCCGTACCCAGTGTACATGCATGGAAATAAATGCAGAATTATATTTCTTAATACTGCAGTATCAGATCCTGTCTTGAATTTAACCCCTGTGGTATCCAATGTGAAAATCCACAGGGACTCCCCTGATGAATTACAATTGAGGAAATCATGAATTTTATATTCTCTATCATTACTTAAGGACATAAAACTATCTGTTTTAACCGCATGTAGACACGCTTTGCACCGATTGGCTCCACATCTGAAGAAACCTTTTGTGCTGAGCCAATTTGGTTGTACAGTATTAGTCTCACTCAGGGGTGGATTAAGAGTAGCAAGGGCCCCCTCCACACACCTGATTTATCACGTGACATGTCACATGATCCCCGTGATAGATCATGTGATAGTTCACGGGAAATTAATTTGGCATAATATTAATTGTGCTGCCCCATCTGAGAGCAGAACAATATTGGGGCAGATACCCTGATTCCAGCGATGTGTCACTTTTTCAGCTGCTTGTTGTCATTTTGAGAAAATCACCGTTTTATCTGCTGCAGATCTAGCAGCTCTCTGAATGCTGCGCTCTGTATAGCCCCGCCCACACCACTGATTGGCAGCTTTCTGCCCATGCTCAGTGTACACAGAAATCTACTGATCAGTGATGGGGGTGGGGTCCTACAGAACTTACTAGTCATCTAGTAATAATTACCTTCTGACAAATCAATGATTTTATCAAAACAACACTAAGCAGCCCAGTAAGTGACACATTACTCAGATTAGGTGGCAAAAACCTGATGACAGATTCCCTTTAAAGGAGCTGTAAACACAAAAAAAGTTTGTATTAAAAAATACAAGCCATTTGTTAAATTAACTTTTTTTCATTGTTAATTCACATTAGACTGTATCTTCAACACTTTTGTCAGCAGGTCTTATTACAGACTCTGAATAGGGCAGCTCTCTCCCTCTCCCTCAGCAGAAAGTCACAGCATGGTTAAAAAACGGGATCTTTTATGATTTTCTCATAATAAATAAAAAAGGACATGCAAGTCCTCCAAACTATTTTCCGTTTCTGTATAGGGGAGGTCCTAAATCTTTCTTGTTCTTTAGTTGATCACATGTCAAAAAGGCAAAGCATTTACTATGAACTCGCCTAAAAAAATATACACTTGGAGAGTAATATCATCATTTGCATGTAAATATTCCTTGACTCTAAGGGCTCGCTCACACTGTCGTATAACACGGCCGAATGTTATGTGATGTTTTATCGGATAGGACTCGGCCCTATGTTATACTATGGGACAGTGCAGATCTGCGATTATTGGCATGAGAAAATAATCTCATTCGATATTCGGACCATGTGCACCCATACAAGTCTACAGGTGCACGTAAAACATTGGACTGCACTCGGATGTCATCCAAGTGCAGTCCGATGAACACTCACAGAGACTATGGAGAAGATGGAGAAATTAAGTTCTCCATCTTCTCCATATCT
>NW_027362895.1:2830000-2875000 GCF_046119375.1 Phyllobates terribilis
GTATTGGGGTAATTCACCTGGGGGATCTAATAAATTCCAAATCATCAAATATTCTGAATTATTACATGTCCGTCATAAAGTATACAAACCTCCCTTGGATTGGTATATAGAGCCCAAAAACAAGCTGCTAATTCAAAATGTTATCAGGGTAATTTCCTAATTTTCTGCTCAGTTTCTTGCTTCTGATCTTGTAAAATTCCCCATTCCATTGCTGATCTGTGCCAGATTATCTGGTTCATTAACCCTCGACTGGTGAGGTGGGGTTTATGTCACGCAACTGGTGAGGTGGGGTTTCCTATACCCCAGTGTTTAGAAATCTCTTATTTTTACAGAAAATGCGAAGATCACGTTTGTTTTAATCGTTTTCTTATTGGCGATTGATTGCATATGAGTGTAACAAATTTTTGACACCCACAAATGGATGGAAGCTAGTGAGACACGTATCCTCATACCAGCATTTTTCAATGAATGGCAGCCGAACAAAAATTCCCTGGGGTGTGGCGACCCCCACCTCACCAGTTGAGGGTTAAAGGGATTTTCCTTTAACCCGTTGGTGCAGCTGTTTTTTTTTTTTTTTTTGAAACTGTGCACTAGTCACCTTCCTTGGGTCCAGCACATGGTCTCTGCCACTGCTCCCAGTGTCTGTTACTGTCCTTTGGCCTCACGTCGACAGCGCTGCAACCAATAACTGAGATCAGCAGCTTTGCCCGAGTTAACGGCACTACTTGCTCAGAGTCACTGAACTCACTGACTGGCTGCAGCGCTGTCAATGTGACAAATAGCTGACACTCTGCATTAGACCCAGAGAGGGTGAGTAAAGTATTGCTTTAAAAAAGAAAAGAAAATTGTATTAAAAAAACTGTAGTGTAATTCTTTAGCATCTTCTATAAGTGCAGCATAAATGACTCTAATGCTATGTCCGTAAAGGACAGCGGCCCAATCTAATCTATACACACCAGCACACACACAACACAAGGGAGTTTACAAAAATATTCTAATTGCACATTACGGAATAAACTAATTTACATACGTACTTTGTACTGATATAGTCACAATTAGGGTAATATTGCTTGACAACATATTTTAAAATATCTTAAAACAAAAATCAATTTCTGCATATAAATTACAGCCAAAATATGCAACACAAAATAAAAAAATAGATCATGATTTTATTATACTCGTCACAAAAATAAGCAATGATGGCATCAATAAATAAACCATAAATAATATATATAAAAAAAACACACAAAACCCTTTGCAATCAAGGAGAACTCCCAAAAGACCTGCGGCTCCACCGTTGGGGTTTGCTCACACACAGCGCTTGTGCAGAATTTTTTTTTTAAATTCTTTGTACCATAAATAGCCACAAAATCTCATTCCCATGTTGCATATTTGTTTATTGACCCACGGTGCGTTCTCAATTCAGGAAGAAGCATGCACCTTTTCATGAACCGTGAGCGTCTGTCTGACTCCAGCACACCTCCTCATCAAGACCAATGTGAACAGCGCCGCTCTTGATGACTCTGGCCCCATCTCTTTTAGGATCATGTTGAGACTGGACAAAAGTAAGAGCTGCTCTATTTTTTGCCCTCATTCATTTCGAGGATTAGTGTCCCTTTAAGAGGCTTTCCCTTTCATTGTTTTTGGGAGTTCTACTTTTAAAAGGGTTGTCCTGGATTAGAAAATGAAAACTCTATTCCCCACCTTCCCCCGCAGACACGGCCCCATGTCTGTTACTGCGGCTCAGCCCCTACATCGCTGGGCTACCACCCCAGGCACAGATCATGGGAAGAAGACGCTGCTTCTGACTATCACGGACCTCACTTATAAGCTGCATCTTCAGAAGATTTTGGAATCTGCAGTTGGGAGGGACGGTCATTTTATGATGATCTTCCTATTACATCTAGTAGCTTTGTTCTTGTATTGTAGCACTACAAGCGCTTGTAAACTCGTCTAGAAAACCAATATGATATTGGTCACAATGAGCAGACAAGTCAAGAAGTGAGAACGATTATTCTGGTAAGATTATCCATGCAATTTACAAAAAAAACTAATAGCAGCTTCAATGAGCATTCAAGATGGCAGCCGTCCGCTATGCAGCAGGCAGACACGTAAAGGATGGCGGGGGGATACTACACAACATTGACTCTTACCATATTAGTACTAGCCCAGTAATGTGACGCTGAGACCCCACATGTAACTACCGTGCAGCACGAATATAAAAGGATCAGTACGTTTTCTGAAAACCAGTGTCGGAAGCACTTAGAGAGAACCCTATGGCTCTTAGCCCCCAGATAACATGCAAGGATTCAAGTACGCGGGACCCCGCTAATCCGCTGATGGGCCGGATATCTGCAACGTACAGAGCTGGAATTCCTACAGAAATACAAAAGTGACCAGTAAATTCTGGACTATAAATTCTTATTATCTGCTTTATTTGTATCTTATTTTTCCACCCCAATGTATTCTCAAAAAAGTGATGGGAAATGCAATGTGTAGGGCCATCCTATAGGGACCACAGCTGATTTTTCAATTTCTTTGGGGTTACTGCTCTACCTCACTTATATAAGTCAATAAGAAAGTCTCTCCCCACTATATTCTGGAGACCTACATAAAAGTGCCAAAGCTTTTTTTTTTTTTTTCTTTATTTCCTCCAATATTGTATTCATACAGGAATGCTTCCATTAAAGTTTGCAACATACTGTACTTTTTGGCATCTGTTTGAAGGATGGACCTATTTTGAAGTTCTGAAAAGTCTAATAGATCTGTACCGATACCGATTAATAATTAAAGGGGTTGTCCCGGACTTTAACATTGATGGCTTTTCTTTAAAGAGGTGGTCCACTACATTGTATAATGACCCCATCGATTTACACATGTTAACTAAATAAATGTTTTTGTAAATACCTCCTGCTTCCATATGTACCTGTGGGTGGCGCTATTGCTGACTGCTCAGTCTGCATCACGTGACCCCGGCTGCAGGTATTTGAAAGGTGTAATTTGATGGGGGCATTATACAATGTAGTGACCACCTCTTTAAGATAAGGCATCAATGTTTGATCAATTGGGGTGCTCATTAGCGGAGCTGCACTGCGGAGCTCTGTGGAGGGAATAGTGGCTGCGGCTGCGTACTACACATCTGCCCCCTAATGATTTGAATGGGTGGCCGATATGTAGTACTCCGTCAACAGAGCTCGGCACCTGAGCATTTCTGGTCACCGTTGACACAGGAACAGCTACAGCACGCACTATCAATCAGACATTGATGATCAAGTATAGGCCTTCAATAAAGTCTTGGACAGCCCCTTTAAAGTCTCCAAATGAGATTCTGAAGTTTTGTTTCATTGGCAGTCTATGTGGAAACAGTATAAAGTTACAGAAGATCGGACCGATGGTATACCATAGCACAATACATTAGTCTTTAAGGGATTATTCAGCCATAGACATTGGGTCATGGTTTTAATCATGTGACGAAAATCACATTGTTTTACTGTAAATTGCTGTGGTCACAGGCCAAACAGTTTATGCTTGCGTCCTTTTTTTCGAACTTTTCTCGGCCAGGTGGCAAGAACCTTACATGTGATAGTCATGCCTAACATAACTAGGAGGTAGGGAATTAATACCCAATGTCAGATCCTGGATGACCACCATTAGTCTACCAGCAACTTACACAGAAGCAAAGCACATTCAGATCTTTCACACAGTGGACCTAAACCCGAAAACGATGTAAGTGTCCATATTTCCAGTACAGGGCACCTTTGTCAATGACAAACCTTAAATATACAAATATATTGGGACAGGATTCATGCTCCACGGACATGTGGTTTGAAATCATGAAAGGAAACAAAATGCATTATAAGGTTGGCTCTTAAAAAAAGATAACTGTTTCTGAATATTCCCGGAGGCTGCAGACACGCACTTAAGGCGTAGAGCCAATAAACGATGAACGAGCGCTCATAGGAATCATTTCAACATACGATTATTGGCCCATCTAACCAGGACCACAATCGGCAGACAAACTAGGAAAGCACCGTTTCATTGGGTGCGATACATTTTATGCATTCATTAAAATTCTTAACGGCAGCACATTACTCAGTGTAAACGGGAGACGTGCTGCTGATAACAGGATACCAGATTATTAGCGATCATTGTGTCCCCGTCATTGTTTCGTCAACCTGTGTATGCACTTTTCCAATTGTCAGTCGTTCAATTGCCTGGATCAGACCGACTATATAGGACATTAGTATCTGGTCTCCGCTGCACAAACTACCACTGATACATGTGAACAAAGTCGATATGGTTTTTTTTCCCCCAGTATATCCCTCCCAGCTTACATCACTCCCTATAAATAAATAGAAGCACTAATATAATAGCAAGTGGTTAATAAGACCTCTAAGCAGTCAGGAACACTGCTTCATCTGAATCGGGATCCTTCCCACTGTCCTCGCTGGGTAACGAGTCTCCACCACTCGGAGACCGGCAGCTCAAGTCCTCCACCCCAGATTCCTGGTCACTGTTAGCCGACAGGTCGGGGTCCGAGCTCTTCAAATGGTCCTGGGTTAGGATCAGGGCCGAGTCCTCCTCACCTTGGGATGAACTACGAGAGGGAAACAGCTTCAGGTTGGTGCTGTAATCTTGGGGCGTATTAGCCGGAGAGTGTTTGGTGATGCATATCTGGAAGTTGTGGATTTTTGGCTGGTCATTGAGATTCTTGTAGGTTTCATTTGACTCTCGAGTTTCCAGTTTTGTTAATCTCTAAAGGAAAAATTGTTAGACAAGAGCAAAAGTTACATTGGGTTAGGGCATGTTAATGTAACCTCTACATGCAAGTCGATCAGCAGTGGTTTAATGGTCTGTTTAGTAAGGCCGGCCGCACTTATGTTATCGTCAGCACATTTCTCGTTTACACAGGACAATGTGCTGCTAATGATAATTTTTAAACGTGCTCAAAAATTATCACACCAATGAATGCTTTGCCCCTCCATTGGATGTTTGATGGCCTGTTTAGGCAGCCAACAGTTGGGAATGAGGGAACGCTCCCTAACCCAATTATTGGCCTGCCTAAATTAACCTTTACTTGAAAACTTTATACCAATGAACAAACTTCTCTGGTGCCATAAGAAAGCCATAACGCCACAGTGCTCAGGCATTACTGACATTGAAAAGACACAAGGTAGAGACCCTGGTTACAGTGATGTGTCACTTAATGGTCTGATTGCTGTAGTTTTTATAAAATCACTATTTTATCAGCAAGCAGATTATCATTGGGGACTAGTAAACCTGCTGCCAGGTAGTCCTACATATTCATAAGCTCTGTACAACCCCGCCCCCATCACTGATTGGCAGCTTTCTGCAAATCTAGTATACACAAAGTGGCCAATCAGTGGTGTGGGCAGGGTTATACAGAGCTCAGCAGTCAGAGAACTGCCAATCAGTGATGTGGGCGGGGTCTGCTGCAGATAACACAGTAATTTTATCAAAATGACAGCAGGTAGCCCAGTAAGTGACAGATTGTTGGAATCAGGGCCTCTGCCCCTATATTGCGCTGCACTCAGATGGGTAGCAAAAACCTGGTAACAGATTCCCTTTAATGGTGCTCTCTTCCAGTTATTGTGTTGGAGAACACCAAAGACGTAGGGCATCGGCTAAAAATGATTGCCTCTTTTTTATCTTGTGCAGGGTTTTTATATATAATCATTTAAAATTGTTTCTCAGTCACCATTAAAAGCTGAATTGGTTTACACTGAAACCTAAGCGGAGGTATAAACATCAAAAACATATAGGCCAGGAAGCTGGATTTTCAGTATTTCTACCACACCTTCTCCATGAACTCCATTTCCTCCTCCAGCTGCTGCGTCTCTTCTTTTACTGCCTGTAGAAAATCAGTGACTGACTGGCGAGGGTGCATTCCTTTCTCAAATCGGTTATAGAGGCCCCTCCAAAACCTTCCATGGTGAAAAATAAGTTTGAAGAGTTAGTATATGCACAAGTACAGAAGATTATCATCGAGCAATTCTCATGATATATGTTCTTAAGACGTGCTAGCTCATGGTACACACATGAAGGGCTAGCTCACAATGCTGTATATTCTCCCATGCCAGAGAATTGGGCCGATTATACTAATGACACTCTGCTTTAACTCTGAGTGTGATCCAATTTTCTCGCATGGAAGAATTGCAGCACAGGTGTGGAGAAGATGGAGGACTTAATTTTTCCATCTTCTCCATTGTCTCTGTGCACGTACATCAGACTGCACTCGGATAACATAGTATATTATTGGTCCGAGTGCTATCCGATAAAACATCACATAGCACTAGCACTCGGCCGTGTTACGTGGCAATGTGAGCGAGTCCTAATGAGTCCCTCAGTGGCTGATCTATGGCTGGTGACTTCAGATTAGTGAAAATATGTGGTGGCAAGTTGGGCCTCATTACTCGGACAGCACACTGACACATCCTATCCTTACACTATTCACATGTCCGTTCTGTTATTTTGCTGACTGATGGTCTGTATATAAACAGAGACATCCCCTACATTGACCTTATTTGCGGACATCCAAGTTGCATCCTACTGCTATTCTTCATTTTCACTGACTGGGTACTTGAAGAAGCTTGGGAAACCTCTGTCATGTTGTTTTTGCATATGGCAAAACCATTGATAAAAACGGACATGTGGACTAAATATGCCCGAAAATTGGATCTAACACACTTGCAAAATTGGTCTGTTTTGTACAGGCAAACAAAAAAAAACAGCTTTTGCCTGGATTCACACGTGTGTTTTGCGGTCTGAGTATGCTTCAATGCAAAGACTGGCTTCAGGTCTCCTGACCCAAACTCGACTTTATATTATGCGTTTATATAGAAAGTTCCCGATCAGGGACATCCGCATGCCCTATTAAAGGGGTTGTACCAAGTATATAAGTAATCCCCTATCAACGGGATTTAGGAATTGATCGCTAGGGGTCAGTTCCACAGAGAATGAATGGAGTAGAGATGTACATGCTCCCCCTCTGCTCTGTTCAAAGCTTGCTCTACAGAACCTCCTGGGGATTGTTGGGGGTCCCAGCGGTCTGACCCCCAAAGATCAATACTTTATCGCAGTCTAAATATGTGCAAAATGAATCACCGTGTCACAAGCTGTCATAGATGTCAGTAAATCTGTCTAAAGTGAATTGATTTGTGCCAGGCAGAAGATAGAACTGACGAGTGAGCTCTGACGCAACCCCTAAATGTAGACCATGGTTACAAGTGGGAAGAGTGTTGGGCCTTGGATTTCACCACTGAAGGACACATTGGGCTCATGATACGTCACCCCGCTTCTTTCACCTGTAAAGTTAGGGTTGATGTTTCTATATATGAATGATAAGTATATGGTGTGTTAGAGTTCTGCTGCTTTATTCAGTGCAGAGGAGGAATCAGAATAACCTCTTACCTGAAGTGGCATGGAGTGGTGTGTGGTCTCAGAGTTCCTTGGGTCTGACTGTGAGCTGCTCTGTACAGAGGGTTCATGTAATCCAACCGCTGCTTCCACAGGTAAGACCAGAGGGAGTAGGTCCTCTCCTGAATTCTGGAAGATGATGATTGCATCACTGATATATTGAGATTATGAGAGCTGCAAGTATACCCGTCACCACTGCAACCTGCACTAACACTAAGGGCTCATTCAGACGGACATTTTTTGTGTACGAGTCCTATTTGTGTTATTTCCAGATACGACTTGTACCTAGAAGAGTGAATGGGGCCATTCACATATCTGTGATTGTTTGAGAGACGGAAAATCGTGGCAAAATGTACGATAGTACGATAGTTATCTGAGTGTCAGGTCAAAATTAACAATGCACATCCATGGGTCAGTGAAAAAAAAAAATCGGCCAACAATTAATTGCCATCTGAGCGCTGTCCAGTTTTCCAGGTCTGTTTGATGGAAAAAGATGAAGAAACTGAAGCTCAGGCCAAACTCTAATGATAAAAACTGACACTGACCAAACTGGTGAAACTGTGCCTGATTCTCTTATATGAATGAGCCACAAGTTCTATAGCTTTCAGTGTTTCTTTGCATAGTAGCTGTGTAGCTTCATAGTCAAAATTGGAAAATCCGTTTCCAAAAAGTAGATGGAAAGATGCACTGAACTGCTTGGCCCCACCACGGTGCACCGAGCGCCTGTACTTGATTTGAACAGTCCTTCTGTACTGACAGTCCCTTTACAGCAGTGTTCCCCAACTCCAGTCCTCAGGACCCACCAACAGATCATGTTTTCAGGATTTCCTTAGTATTGCACAGCTGATGGAATTATTGCCTGTGCAGGTGATGCAATTATCAGCTGTGCAATACTAAGGAAATCCTGAAAACATGATCTGTTGGTGGGTCCTGAGGACTGGAGTTGAGAACCACTGCTGTAAAGGGTTAGGAGATAACTTTCTGAATGCAGGAGGTCTGACCGATGGGACTTTTAGCGATGCTGAGAATGGGGCTCTTCAGTGATCAGCAGAAGGCCTCATTCACATGTACAGGTTTAAACAGGTATGTGAAAAAATGGTATCAGTGTGTCCATTTTTACCATCATTGTGTTATCAGTGTTCTTCTCGTATGGATAAATATGTTATAAAGTTTCTCCTATGCTTTGTAATGTTAAAGAAGTTGTCCAGTACTTTATATTACTCCCCCCCCAATGTATCCCCCCGGGGCCCCTAAGACTTTGCTGATAATGCCTGTGAGCTTCGCTATCGGTGGCCGCTCACAGGCATCACGTGACCCCACGCTGATGTCACGACAAGTGAGGCGTGACTCAGCGCTGGGGTCCCTACGGTGGCTGCTGGGTTGTGGGCAGGGTTACACCTCCTCCCCACGCGTCACTCCCAGCATCTACCGCGCTTTCCCAATGAATGGGGAGAGGCAGAGCGTGCGGTGGATGCCGGGTGTGATGTGGGGGGGGGGTAACCCCGCCCACAGTCTGGCATCCACCTGGAACGTGGAAGACAGAGACCCCCGGCTGCTGCCAGCGACATCGGCGGGGGTCACGTGATGCCTGTGAGCGGCCAGTGATTGCGCCACTCACAGGCATTATCTGCAACGGTAGGTAATTACAAAAATCCTTAGGGGTCTCGGGGAGACACATTGGGGGGGGTAATATAAAGTACTGGACAACCCCTTTAATCTCGGACAGCACCATGATGCCATCCGTGGGCTGTCTATGTTCTTCATGGACCCATAGACTTGTATAGGTCTTTTTCATCTGTGATATTGGAAGAAAAAACAGACATGTCTCCGTGAGTTTTGCACAGACACATAGTCCATGAAAATCCACAGGCATGTGAATAGCATTAGCATTAACACGTACATGTGGATACGGATGTCTGAATGAGGCCTCAATGAGAGCTTGATATTTTAAGAATATCTCTTTAAAGCCATGATCCTCTAGTTACAAGGATGTATCTCATGTCCTTGGCTACTGACCTGCAGGTTAGGACATTTTGTGACTGGGAAAGAAGATCTACAAGATTTCAACATTACTCAGGACAGAGAATATCTTCAAGAAGTATCTTCTAGTGGACCATTGGTTACATCAGGAACTGTGCAATTCTTAAATCCATGTACCCATCTTATTTTATTATTGGCATTTTGATTTCACCATTCTTATGTTTCTCTGTACAGTGGCACTGCCAGCGATGCCAGCGACCCAGATGGGCAGGAAAAAACTGAAATGGTTTAGGTTCACATACCCATTCAGTCTCCGGATATGTGGGAGTCCCTAAGGTCTGACACCCCCACCAATCCTGAAGTGATGGCATATCTTACCAATATGCCATCACTTTATACATTTTTCTCCTGCACAGTTATTGAAAATTTTTTGCCAAGGTTCAACCTTCACAGTTTATAAGTGATTGCTGTTATCCAGACTGTGGGGCACCGTGTGATCAGATCAGCATCAGGGACACGTCAACCATCCATATTCTATTTCTGTTACAAGCCTATAGTGACCATACACAGAGCACATATTCTCTCACATCAGTTCCTTCCTCTCCTTCTCGCAGTTGCACAGAAAGTTTCCATACTGACAGGAGTATATATGGTGTTGTATGTGGACCAAGAATCTCTCATTAAATTCAAACGCACAGGGAAACTGCTCCATGAGCTGCCAGACACATTCCAGGAACTGGTCTATCACTGGGGACACCTCCTTGGGATCCCCATCTAAATTTCCATACCTTAAAAAAAAAAAAAAAAAAAAATATGCTGAAGCAATGCAATTGGGGTATATGCATGCAACATCTTTTTCAGGTGGACTGCACTCCCAAAACCGCCTGAGACTGGGAATGGCACAGAAAAACTACAGTAAGTATATTATATTAGAATGTATGGTGTTTTTTTTTTGTCTCTTTTGCTGAGAGGAGGAGAGCTGATGGAAGATTTGGAAAGTGACACAGCTAAACTCAGCTGTGCTGACCCTAGCCCCACACTGACTGCTGGGCCCATATCTGAAATGTGTTGATTGATGGGATTTGAATACAGTTGATATTCTAATCATGCAGGAGGTTAGACCAGGAGATCCGGGCTTTCATTATAACCCACACACTGAGAAACCTGCTGTAAGATATGGTGTGGAGGTGTTCTTTTTCTAGCATCTTGCTGCCTGTTTATAATTGGACAACATCGTACAAGGAGAAGTACATGCCCCACAGTGAAAGCTCTCTGATAACACCCACTTGGATGTAACGAAAATTAACTCATTAGGTGACAAATACTTTGATTGTTAATATCCCTGCAACAGAGATGCAAAATAAAAAAAGAACTAACAATTATTTTTTTTTCTGCTCTGAAGCTACAACGTGTTTTCAGTTCAACATGAAAAATTTGGTGAAAGGCCCTCTGTAAATAAGTGACTCTGTTTGACTTTTCCAACATATGTGCAGTGACCAGGGTTACCTGTGATTAAATTTGTGTCCAAATGAAATCCAGTCTTTTTCAATTAACACCTAATAGTAATTGGGAAAAATAAAAGTTACACTATGCAAAAAATATCAACTCCGTAAATCTCCACCAGTACATAGAGTATATGAAATGAAACCTCTTACCATAAATACTCTGATGGTTCGGTAATAGGGGTCAAGTAACAGACTGGATACAGAGCAGACCTGAGCGGTGCGGTCCCATCCATCAGAACAATGAACGAGCACGCTGGCGCCCTCTTCTGACACGGCCTAAATGTGCAAATTAAATGTAAAATATTACACATTTATATAATTACAAATCTCGTTTATTCTCAGCACTAAAAGGATCATTTTTGTACAGTCCGTGCCTAGAATAGTACAAATCAGACAAGCAGCACTAGAATATGAACAGATACAACACATCTTACCTTTACAATGAAGATACCAGCATCTAGGATTGTTTTCACGTGTTTTAACCGGCCAGAGGATTCAAGACCCCAAAGAAATTCACCCATAGAAGGAGATCGGAGCTCACAAACTGCAATCATGAACAGAACAATAAGCTCACTATAGCAACAGATTCTGTATGTGAAGAATTTCTGCTCCAAGACTTGAGATAGAGAATATATATATATATATATATATATATATATATATATATATATACAGTCATGGCCAAAAGTATTGAGAATGACACCAAAATTATATTTTCACATGATCTGCTGGCCTCTGGTTTTTATTAGTGTTTGTCTGATGTTTATATCACATACAGAAATATAATTGCAATCATATTATGAGTACCAATAGGTTATATTGACAGTTAGAATGAGTTAATGCAGCAAGTCAATATTTGCAGTGTTGCCCCTTCTTCTTCAAGACCTCTGTAATTCTCCCTGGAATGCTCTCAATCAACTTTTGGACCAAATCCTGACTGATAGCAGTCCATTCTTGCATAATCAATGCTTGCATTTTGCCAGAATTTGTTGGTTTTTGTTTGTCCACCTGTCTCTTGATGATTGACCACAAGTTCTCAATGGGATTAAGATCTGGGGAGTTTCCAGGCCATGGACCCAAAATCTCTATGTTTTGTTCCATGAGCCATTTAGTTATCACCTTTGCTTTAGGGCAAGGTGCTCCATCATGCTGGAAAAGGCATTGTTGGGCGCCAAACCGCTCTTGGACGGTTGGGAGAAGTTGCTCTTGGAGGACATTCTGGTACCATTCTTTATTCATGGCTGTGTTTTAGGCAAGACTGTGAGTGAGCCGATTCCCTTGGCTGAGAAGCAACCCCACACATGAATGGTTTCAGGATGCTTTACAGTTGGCATGAGACAAGACTGGTGGTAGCGCTCACCTCTTCTCCGAATAAGCTGTTTTCCAGATGTCCCAAACAATCGAAAAAGGGATTCATCAGAGAAAATGATTTTGCCCCAGTCCTCAGCAGTCCACTCCCTGTACCTTTTGCAGAAAATCAGTCAGTCCCTGATGTTTTTTCTGGAGAGAAGTGGCTTCTTTGCTGCCCTCCTTGAATCCAGCCCTTGCTCAAAGAGTCTCCGCCTCACAGTGCGTGCAGAAGCACTCACACCAGCCTGCTGCCATTCCTGAGCAAGCTCGGCACTGCTGGTAGTCCGATCCCACAGCTGAAACAGTTTTAAGATACGGTCCTGGCGCTTGCTGGTCTTTCTTGGGCGCCCTGGAGCCTTTTTGACAACAATGGAAGCTCTCTCCTTGAAGTTCTTGATGATGCGATAGATTGTTGACTGAGGTGCAATTTTTGTAGCTGCGATACTCTTCCCTGTTAGGCCATTTTTGTGCAGTGCAATGATGGCTGCACGTGTTTCTTTAGAGATAACCATGGTTAACTGAAGAGAAACAATGATACCAAGAACCAGCCTCCTTTTAAAGTGTGCAGTGATGTCATTCTTACTTAATCATGACTGATTGATCGCCAGCCCTGTCCTCATCAACACCCACACCTGTGTTAATGGATCAATCACTAAAACGATGTTAGCTGCTCCTTTTAAGGCAGGACTGCAATGATGTTGAAATGTGTTTTGGGGGTTAAAGTTCATTTTCTGGGCAAATATTGACTTTGCAAGTACAGTAATTGCTGTTAAGCTGATCACTCTTTGACATTCAGGAGTATATGCAAATTGCCATTACAAAAAATGAAGCAGTAAACTTTGGAAAAATTACTATTTGTCTCATTCTCAATACTTTTGGCCATGACTGTATATATATATATATATATATATATATATATATATATATATAGGGTTGTGTAGGATACTCCAAGTGCGGATATGACTTAAAAATTGTACAATGAAATTGTAAAATTCTGTATTATTTATTATATTGGGGTTGGTCACTTTATATAAAAAAATTCCAAAAGGGTGATAAAATGTAATGTTTGGCACATACAACTATAGATTACTTCCCCGGAGTTTGCCTTCTTCCTAAGGTGCGCCTGGAGGCCATGTTTCTCCCCAGGTAAGTTATACACCTCTACCCATCTACGTGATGTACAAGAAAACATGATTCATCAGACCAGAACCCTTTCTTCTATTACTCTATGGTTCAGTTCTGATGCCCATATACCCTTGTAGGTGCTTTTGGCTGTAACCGGGTCAGCATGACAATGACCAGTGTGCATCTCCATATGTAATAAGCTGCAATACTTTATCCTGACATCTTTTCTTCATAGCCAAAACTTAATTTTTCAGCAATATGTGCCACAGTATTTCTTCTGCAGCACCGGACCAGCTGGGGCTACTGTACCTTTCGTTCCACACAAGTATCAATGAGCCTTGGGCGCCCATGACTCCGCCACCTGCTCACCGGATGTTCTACCCTGGTAGGCACTAACTATTGTATGCCAGGCACACCCCACAACACCTGCTGTTTTTGAGATCTTCTGACAACCCTCATGGGGGCACCTCTGACAAGGAGAATATTGAGATCTCTAGACATCATGATTTGTCCATTGAAAATGGAGCTGTTTAGGGAATAGAGCGCACAGAACATAGGGAAAAAAAACAGTGGAGGGGGAAAGAAATAATTTGAGGTGCTCACCTGGAGGGATTGTGAGAGTCACAGCTCCTAAACCAGGAGTAATATAACGCTAGCTGCCATCTATAAGAAATATCTTTTATGTATTCTTTTACCCTATGCACAAAATAAACGTTCATGGAAAACTATGAATTGGCAGCAGCGTGTGCAATGTCCTCAAGGGCCAACATACATACGCTGAAAGTAGATTTGCAAATAACATTTTTCGCTGTTGCCCGTTCCTGTGGCACCATTAATGTACTAGGCCTTAATGAGTTTGGTGACATAACGTCTTGTGATCGCTATTTTAACTCTCTAAGAACCAGGGAGTTTTTTATTTAAGCGCTTTTTGTGTTTATGGAGCTGACATTTTTATTGATACCAATTTGGAGCACATATAACGTTTTGCTAGCTTTGTATTGGATTTTTTTTGTTAAGTGAGGTGACAAAGAACCCACAATTTTGGCATTTTGATTTTTTTTTTCTGCAATGTTTACCGTAAAGGTTAATTACCATAATTCCATACTTTGATACATCTGACTTTTACGGATGTGGCGATACCAAATGTTTTTTTTTCCGTTTCTTTGTTTTTAATAGGGAAAACGTGGGATAGTTAAAAATTATCTATTTTTTATATTTTGACTTTTTATTTTTTTTTCATTTTTTTTGTACCCATTAGTGGACTTAAACATGTGATCCTTGGATTGCTTATATATACTGTAATACCACAGTATTGCGGTATTTACTAGAAATCATGGTTGCCTATGGCACTCAGTCTGCTGTAAAAAGTACTAAGATGGGCCTTAAAGGTAAAGGCATTTTGCCCATAGCGGTAGACCATGTGGCCACTATGGCGCTCATTAGCTGGGAAAGCCTGATGCTACAGGGCTTTCTTCTTCCGCATATCATTCTTTGAAAGATGGCCTTTGTTCCTCATCATTCAGCCTGTACGTCTGTGCTCAAAGTCTCAGCACTGCAGGTGCAATGACGTCACTAGATCGGGCCCTCTGTGCGGAGTTTTTTTTTATTTTGGCAACAAGAAAAGCGTATACTGTGGGATCCATCATACATGATGTGGGGCGGCCATCATACTGTGTGAGCGAACTGTTGGGGGCCATCATACTGTGTGAGCGAACTGTGGAAGACATCATACTGTGTGTGTATATGTGTGGGGGGCTGTAAGAGCATCATACTGTGTGTGTGTGTGGGGGGGGAGTAGTGTAGGTGCATTATACTGGTGGGGTTTGCCATGGGGTCATCATGTTGTCCATGTAAGGACTACTGTGGGAGAAAATTATGACAGGAGATTCACTCCGAGGTATCGCACCGTGTGTGGAGGGCAGCATACTCTATGGGGTTTATTAAAATGGTATCAGTGTGTGCAAACAAGAGGAATCAGTAGCAGGGGCATTATTTCTGTGTCCAAGCCACAAAACATGTCCTCTCCCTGTATTTAAAAGTTGGAAAGTAGGCCCTTGTGTGACTGCATCAATATGTTTTAACCCTGCCTAGTCCATCAATATAGACTCTTGGTATGGGGCCCCATGATTTCTATGAACGCCTCTGCTTAAGCTGGCCCCCGGCTGCTGTGGTAACCCATCGATTAACAGCGCACATTCAAAATAGTTAACAGACACCATCAGCTTCTTGTGGAGTTCCTGAGCCACCTCCACACACGCAGGCTCCTTCTCAGGATGTTCATTCACATCCTAATGCGGTGAGAGGTTACATATAAAAATAAAATCCTAAAATCTTGGAATTTTTGCTTTGCCCACTAATACTCCATTTACACAGACAGATTAGTGGCAGTAAACCACCACTAACTGGTAAATATTTACTGATTGTCGGAGGTTTAGAAGCCTGTTTACACAGGAAAACCATGCTAAATGATGTGCGTTGAACGTTCAGAAGGCGTAAGCTTTGCAGCTCCTCAGAAGAATTTTTTATTTTTACCAGGAGACCTGGACCCCCCGTGGTCTAGAGGTCTCAGGGGGTCTCAGCGCTGCTGGGACCCCTGGCCCTCCCCTGGCGGATCTGCGTACCCCCTAAGGAGGTCCCCGCATAAGCCTGCCGGCCCCGGGGGATACAGGGTGCTCCCTGGCGGAGACGCACACTGCATCTAGGGGTCCCTGCGAGCTCCGCCGTGGGGGGGAGCGAAGGGCCATGGCGTCACACATCCCTGGGGGTCCCTGTGGCGCTCAGCTGGGTAAGTGCCCTGTGTGTGTGTGTGTGTTACTGTCTTATGGTGACTGCACCTTTTGTCTTTTCAGGCAGAGGTGTAATACTGGAGAATGCACATCACCGCTGCTGTTAGCAGGGGAGCGGGTCAGAGGAGCGCGGGCTCCGTTAGTGTAACGGGGGGGCGTGGCTTATGTTCTTGGCTGCCTGCCATCGTCTGTGCAGACAGGAAGCGCCTGGAAAGCGCGCGCTGGGCAGTCCCCGCCCCCCTCCTGCCTTCCTTCTCTTCGGCTCTGCAAACGGCCATTGCCTCACGGAGCTCAGCGCTGTCCTCTCCCTCCCCCCTGCTCTCCGCTCTCACACACAGGCTCCAGGAAGCTGGTGAGTCATCTGTTTGTCTCATCTCTACAGCACAGAGCGCTGCTGTCTTCTCTGCTGCATGCACACCTTAGTCCTTTTAAGGCAAGGTGCATTGCGTGTTCAGCAGCATTAACCCCTTCTGGCCATCATCAGAAAACCTTTTTTCTGCAATGCTGGGGTAGCTTTTCTCCCTCTAAGGAGAATCTTTAACCCTTCAGTGCTTGGTAAATTGTTTTCTGGGAACAGGCTGTGATAGCAGGATCTCACTTCCCCGGTTACTGTGCTCTTGTAAGGGGTTATTACTGCTCTTTCCGCGACGCTCGCTACTGAGTAGGGGGCATGTCGGATCAGGGTCCAGGCGGCGCGGACCTCTCTCCCGGCCCGCTTCAGGATCGGTCACGCGTATCTGATATGCCGGGGTTGACGGCGTCAGGTTCGTCTCTGGTCAGGGGCCTCAGTGATGTTAAAGCGCTCACTCGCTCCATTGACAGTCTGTCTGACCTTCTGGGTCACTGGGTATCAGCTAAGTCCCTACCGGCGCGGGGCAAGAAGCGCCACAGGCCTGTGGTGGCGCTGTCTCCTCCGCGCAGCGCATCAAAGGCTTCGGATTCACCGACAAGCTCTGCTGGTGAGATCTCCGATTCTGATGAAGAGGATCGGCAGGGTCGCTCGGCTTCGCTTTCAGGCCACGTGGATGCTCTTATTGGAGCCATGCGGGAAGTGTTATAGCTGTCTGAAGAGGTGACGAGGCCGGGCAAGTCGGCCCGGCTGTATCAGGAGTCGCGTCGGGCTCGTTCGACACTGCCAGCGCACGATGAACTTAACGAGGCGGTGGAGAGAGAATGCCTGTGTCCGGATAAGCGCTTCCAAGGGATGCGGTTTTTTGATGCCCTGTATCCCTGCTCCACAGAGACGATCGCTAATTGGGTCCCCTCTCCTGAAGTGGACGTGCCATTGTCTCAGCTGAGCAAATCTTCTTTGCTTCCGGTTAAAGGGAAGGCGAGTCTACAGGATCCGCTGGACAGAAGGACGGAGTTAGCGGCGAAGTCCATCTACGAGGCCGTGGGTCATGGATTCCGAGCGGCCTTGGGGGCCATGTGGGGACAGCCTGTACATCTAGTGCACTAGTTAGGCGTTGGGCCAGATGGTGATGCTGAGCAGTGTCTGCCCTGGCTGGACCAGAATGGGAGACCACAGAATCCACAGATGATTCTGACCCAATTTCATGCCCAGCACATGCCTGACACCTAACATTATACTGGTGAGGCTTCCCTGAGATGGTTGGATCAGCTGCGGTCAGCATGGCAAGATGGGACTCCGCTGTCTGACGTGGAAAGGCTCTTCCAGCTGTTGGAAGAGGTGGCCCGATATAGCAGAGACGCAGTGCTGGATACTACTTTGTTTCTGTCCAGGGCTCAAGCCTCGGCCGTCACAGTCAGTAGAGCACTGTGGCTCAAACAGTGGACTGGAGACGCAGTATCCAAACAAGGTTTGCTTACTCTGGCGTACAAGGGCGGTCTGCTTTTTGGTTCGGACCTCACGGAGCTGATTGCTAAGGCCAAGGATGTGGCTTTGCCACAGCGGAAAGCAGCGGCCTCTACGTCTGACAGGTCAAGTGCCGGTAGTGGTCGTCGGTCCTTTCGACCCAGGGGACGATTCGATCAGCCCTCTTGGAGATTGGGTCGTCCCTCGTCTTCCGGTAAGAAGTCCACCCAGAAATCCCGTACTCCCTGGAAACAGCATTTCCGTCGGGACAAAAGGGAGGCTGACAAAAAGCCCGCTAAGGCGGACTGACGCCAGGATCCCTCTCGAGGGCTCTCGGGTGGGAGGTCGGCTGCTACAATTCGGGTCGGTTTGGGCGTCCCACGAATCGGACGCCTGGGTGACACGGGTTGTGTCAGCGGGCTATTTCATAGAGTTTCACTCTCTACCCCCGGACAGGTTTCGTCAGTCTCGCATCCCGTCCGTGCCCAAGCTGGCTGCTGCTCTGCTGCGGGAGGTCAACTCTCTTCTGCAGCAGGGTGTAGTGGTTCCGTTTCCGCCGGAGGACCGGGGAAGGGGGTTTTTACTCTAACCTTTTTGTGGTCCCCAAAAAGGAGGACAAGTTTCATCCCATTCTGGACCTCAAGGATTTGAATCTTCATGTCCGAATCCGGAAATTCCGTATGGAGTCTCTTCGCTCCGTCGTGGCGGCCTTGTCGCAGTACGATTTTTTGGTGTCGATCGACATCCGCGACGCCTATTTGCATGTCCCTGTTGGCAGGGCTCACCAGTGCTTCCTGCGTTTCGCCGTAGGGCAGGCCCATTACCAATTTGTGGCCCTACCTTTCGGGTTGGTCTCGGCGCCCAGGGTTTTTACAAAGGTTCTGGCGCCGCTCATGGCGCTCCTTCGAAAGCAAGGAGTTCCGATTCTCCCCTACCTGGACGACCTGTTAATTGTGGCGCCCACAGCGGAGGAGGCAGTGACAGCTCGCGATCTCTCCCTTCAGCACCTGGAAGACTTCGGGTGGCTGGTCAATTGGAAGAAGTCGTCATTGAAGCCGTCGCAGTCAATCCTGTTCTTGGGGATGCATTTCGACACCGTACGGGCAGTGGTGTCCCGCCCTCCGGACAAACAAGCGAACCTTCGTCACCACGTCCAGGCTATGAGGTCGGTGAGGGCGATGTCCCTTCGGAAGTGCATGCGCCTTCTGGGTCTGATGGTGGCAGCAATGGAAGCGGTGCCGTTTGCACAATTTCATTCCCGGGATCTCCAAGATCTTATTCTGACCCGTTGGGACCAATCGCCGACTTCGCTGGATCGCTGTGTCGTCATCTCCCGCAGGGTGCGAGAGTCTCTTGGATGGTGGTTACGTCTGGAGGCTCTATCCCTGGGGAAATCCCTTCTTCTCCCACGGTGGTCGGTGATTACCACCGATGCCAGCCTGACTGGCTGGGGGGGGGGTTTGGAACGACCTCTGGGTTCAGGGGGTCTGGTCGTCAGAGGAGTCGTCTCTGCCAATCAACATTCTGGAGTTGAGAGCAATATTTCTCTGCCTCCGACATTGGTCGGTCCCTTTGAGCGGTCTGCCGGTCCGGATTCAGACGGACAATGCGACAGCTGTCGCGTATATCAACCATCAGGGCGGGACGAGGAGTTCCAGACTCATGATGGAGGTCTCTCGGATCCTGCTTTGGGCCGAGTTCAGGGTTCCAGTCATCTCCGCGTTTCACATCCCGGGTGTGCTGAATATCTCGGCGGACTTCCTCAGTCGCGAGCGGGTAGATCCCGGAGAATAGAGTCTTCATCCGGAGGTTTTTACTCTGCTGTGCTCCCGTTGGGGGACTCCCCAAGTGGACTTGATGGCATCCAGGCTGAACGCCAAGATTCCGACAATCATGTCCAGGTACAGGGACCCGGAGGCTGTGGCGGTAGATGCTCTAGTGGCCCCGTGGGACCAGTTCGAGCTGATCTATGTGTTTCCGCCGGTATCCTTACTTCCTCTGGTGATCAGGCGGATCAATCTCGAACGAGTATCGGCGATTTTGGTGGCGCCGGATTGGCCGCGGAGGGTGTGGTATTCAACGCTGGTGTCTCTTCTGGCAGCGCCTCCGTTTCCACTGCCTCTTCGCCCGGACCTGTTAACTCAAGGGCCCATTCGTCATCCGGACCTGAAGTCACTTCGTTTGACGGCGTGGCTCTTGAGACCGAAATCTTGACCCGTCGTGGGTTTTCGTCCGAGGTCATTGCCACCTTGCGGGCGGCCAGAGGTCCAGCTACGACTAGTATTTATCACAGAACTTGGGAGGCCTTCTATTCATGGTGTTCTGGATCGTCAAGGAACCCGAGGGTTTTTTCCATTCCCAACTTCTTGGCCTTTCTGCAATGTGGTCTGGTCAAGGGTCTAGTAGTTAGTACCTTGCGGGGTCAGGTCTCTGCACTATCCGGGCTTTTTCGGAAGGCTATTGCCTCACGCAGGGATGTGCGTTCATTTTTTCGCGGGGTTGCACATAAGTTTCCGCCTCGGAGGGCGGTTGTGGCTCCTTGGCGGCTCAATTTAGTTTTGGAGGCTCTTCAGCATGGGCCGTTTGAGCCTATGGATTCAGCTACGCTTTACTTGCTTTCTTGGAAGGTGGCCTTCCTGGTGGCGGTCACCTCTTTAAGAAGGGTTTCGGAGTTGGCGGCACTGTCTTGCTCGCCCCCTTTTTTGGAATTCCACCCGGATCGTGTGGCGCTTCGTACCCGTGGAGATTTTTTACCTAAAGTGGTGTCGCGTTTTCCACCTCAATCAGGACATCCTGTTGCCTTCCCTCTGTCCGAAACCAAAGAGTCTGAAGGAGCGGGCCTTGCACTCGTTTGATTTGGTGCGGGCATTGAAGTTCTATCTTTCAATCACGCAAGGGTTTCGAAAATCGGATTCTCTGTTTGTGATTCCTGCTGGTCGTCGCCGTGGTCAGCGGGCTTCCAAGGACACTATAGCTCGGTGGATATGTTCGGCTATCCTGGAGGCGTACCGGCTCAAGGGCGAGCCTTGTCCGGTTAAGGTTCAAGCTCATTCCACGAGAGCTGTTGGTTCGTCGTGGGCTTTTCGTCAGGGGGCTTCGGCAGCGCAGCTCTGCCGGGCGGCTACCTGGTGCTCCGTTCACACTTTTACTAAATTTTATAAAGTGAACGTGAGTGCTTCCGCCAATGCGGCCTTGGGACGCAGGGTCCTGCAGGCGGCAGTGGTTTAGGTTATCTCTTTATTTTTTGTTCGGCGCTTGTTGCGCACTTGCCTAAGTTGTTGGGGTGTTGGCGATCCTGCCACTGTTTCCCACCCTTGAGTTTTGGACTGCTTTGGGACTTCCCACTAGTAATGGATCTGTGTCTCCCTTCCTTCCCTTCTGCTGCTGAAAGACGGATTTTGGTAAGACCTTACCTGTAAAATCCTTTTCAGCGAAGGAAGGAAGGGAGACACAGCACCCTCCCATGGCAGAAGTGTATTATGGTTTTTCTAGATGCGGCGCGACTCCCTCCTGATGGCGGTCATCTGGTCTGGGGTTGGCGCACTAGGGCTCTGTTCCAGCATTGCCAGCTCATCGCAGTTGTCAGGTCCAGTAAGTAGTGCCTGGGACTGTGTGTTTTCATGCTGTTATATACATAACCTGTTCTCTCACATTTATGAATTTTCAGAAGGGGTTGTGTTGTTCCCCTGGTGTTGTCTGCTCTTCCTTAGCTTGTGTACGGACTGGAGAACATGGGAGTAGGAGGAGCCTAAGTTGGAGGGGCCGGTTGTCACTTTTTCTAAATCTGAGGTGAACTATCCTGTGGGGCTCCGCCTACCCCCACTAGTAATGGATCTGTGTCTCCCTTCCTTCCTTCGCTGAAAAGGATTTTACAGGTAAGGTCTTACCAAAATCCGTCTTTTTCTCGTTTTACCCTATAGCCTATTTACACTCCACTTCTCAGCAGCTCTCGTTTATAATCTTTCAGTGTAAATGCATATTAAGTCTCAGCATTGGCTTACCCTGCCTGTTCTGTAGAGATTCTCAGCAGCCATCTTATTATCATCACAGACAGGATTAAAATAAAAGGTAACATCTTGTCATATAGATAATACAGGATCCACCATTCACAAAAGGCGATGGTCTCAGCTGACCTTCTCCCCCCTCTCTGCACAATGACCTCTGCACAGGTCAGAGAGCATGCCTATAACCCAGTGAACATCCACAGTCTAAAGTGGTCCATATATCCACTGTAAGGCTTATCAGCTCAGGTAATATTGCCGCCTGATCATTTAGAGAGAATACAATTAGAAAAATCTTGACAATCAGAAATTAAAAACCTATTGATAAAAAAGAATATAAATGTCTGGTTTTAATAATTACAGAAATTTCTAGCTGATATATTCCTTAACATGATCAACACTCGTATAAGACGTAGATAGTACTCGGACCTCACAAGTGACCGTGGTCAGATAGTATTTAATCTAAATCACAATTAGTCAGGAAGCAGGAAACCACTAGAATAAAATTCCGCAAGTACAACAAACGTGATTGTATATTATCATGTCACTGAATTTTGGGTCTTCTATCCTTTGGATTACGAGCTCGGAGAGAATGAAGACACAGGACAGGATGTTTGTGTCTAAACATACTCTAAAAACTTTATTACAAAACACAGGGCTAATATACACCCTAAAGGCAGGAAACGGATTTGCCATATATGGTTCGATTATACAGTTTAGCTGAACAAGCGAAAAAAACTAGTTTCTGTATGCTTTAAAATATTTAATTAGACTTATCTAGTTAGCAAGGTCATTTCATCTTTCTGAAAGAACACATTATTGCTACAAGAAGAAACATCTGGCCAGGGAGAATCACGTTATCTTTTTAGCAAGGACACGCTATTGATACAAGAAGGAACATTTCAGCTTGCTGTTTTTTTACCTAAAATAACTGTCAGACTTATATAGCATAGATGGGGCCTTTAAACTTGAGGGACTCCATCTTCTGCTATAACATTCCATCCTTTTGTTCCTTCATTTATCAATACGAATTTCTATGTTTTCTTTTAGTACAACGCTGAATACACATTAAAAAAAGCTTAAAAACCAAATAAACCGCAAGACACATTATCAAAACCTGTAAAATAGCTTGTACTATACCAGCCAACCACCCACCAATACCTTTAAACCAATTTGCGGGATTTAGAAAGGAAAATCTCTGTGTGGAATTATTGGCCAAAGTATCTGAACAGTTCACTCAAAAGTTTATCTCTTCCCATGAGACTGGGACAGCGAGAAAGGGTATGCTAGTGGACGTCACAGGGGCATGTGTACATATCCAACAATTAGCAATGGTCTGGTTTTGCTCCTTTAGTCCATCGATTAGAGCAAGATGGTGTCTAATGAATCTATTGTCGTCTCCATCCATGGTGCCTAACCTAGTCCATGCACCTGTGGTCGCAAGGATGCAGGTAAGTATAAACAATGTCATCAGTCTTTGTCCGCTAGTTCTCCTAGTATCTTTTTGCAATGGGACGCGTGGATCCAGGTCTCTTTTCCCTCTAACTTAACGGCTGTGCTTGTGGTCAGCAGAACTTGAAAGGGTCCATCAAACCGTGGATCTAGGCTTTTCCTCACGTGTCTTTTTATAACCACCCAGTCTCCAGGTTGCAGCGTATGGCTGCTAGAGTCTTGATCTGGATCTGGAAGAGAACTGAAGACATTATCATGTACTTGCTTAATCTTTTTGTGTAAAGTCCTCACATAGGAACTTAGCACATGGTTGTTCATTTCTAATGCTTGCGGATAGAAACACCCTAGGCTGGGTACGTTGCCAAACAATATCTCATATGGAGAGAGTCCAGTCTTTCTATTAGGCGTGTATCTTACTGAAAACAGAGCAAGTGGTAAACAGTCCGGCCATGGTTTTCCTGTCTCAGCCATGGCTTTCTGAATTTTTAATTTCAATGTCCCATTCAGTCTTTCCACTTTACCACTACTTTGTGGGTGATATGGGGTATGGAATGCTTGTTGAATTCCTAGAGCTGACATGACTTCATTCATTATTTCACCTGTGAAGTGTGTACCTCTGTCACTCTCAATTACCTCTGGTACCCCATACCTGCAGACCACCTCCGCAAGCAGTTTCTTTGCGGTTGCCGCAGCCGTGGCTTTGGCAATCGGGAAAGCCTCTGGCCATCCTGAGAACAAATCAATACAAACCAACACATATTCCCATGATCCTGACTTTGGCAGCTGAATATAATCACTTTGCAGTCTCTCGAATGGATAGAGGGGCCGGGGGGTGTGTTTGGGTGGTGTTTTAACTACTCTACCCTGATTATATGTAGCACATATCATGCACCCTTGTACCAGGTTTTCAATACAGGTGGAGAATCCTGGTGCCACCCAATGTTTCTGCATCACACTCATCACACCCGTTTTAGATTGGTGTGTCGGCCCATGTAGTATCTGGGCAGCTGCTGGGTACAGTGCCCTTGGAAGTCATCGTCGTGTCCCTTTCCCCCATACCCCATTTGCTTCATTCAGGCATGCACCTTCCTTTAACCACTTATCAACCTCCTCCTTTTGAGCCTGAGCCTGCATTTGGGATAAGATGTCCTCCGACACAAAGGGGTTTTTAGGGGCACTTAACTGACGTACTGTTGACCCTTGTTGCGGCTTACAGGCTGCTGTTTTTGCCGCTGCATCTGCCATCGCATTTCCTCTGCTTACCTGGTCGGTGCGTCTGGTATGTGCTCTTACCTTTATGACAGCTACTTGTTTAGGTAGTTGTAGCGCATCAATTAACTGCTGGACCGCATCAGCATTCTTAATGGGGTGTCCTGCTGCCGTCAGGAAACCTCTTGACTTCCATATTGGACCAAAATCATGCGATATACCGAATGCGTACCTAGAATCTGTGTAAATGTTAACAATACTACCTTCCGCTAGTTTACAGGCCTCGGTTAGGGCCCTAAGTTCAGCTTCTTGAGCCGACTGGTGTGGGAGCATTGGTTCTGCCTTGATTACTGCATTGAGGGAGACAACTGCATATCCAGTATGGAAGGTACCTGAATCGTCCTGATGACGGGATCCATCTACAAAAAATTCAAAATCTGCATTTTGTAATTCATGTTCAAATCCAGTAGGTAAACCTGCCGTTTCTTGTGCCATCATTTGTACACAGTCATGAGGAACTTCCTCTCTTGGATCTTCCTTAAAAAGCACAGTACCTGACTCCTCCTTTAGATCCGAGAGAGGTAACAAAGTTGCTGGATTCAGGGTAGTACACCTCTGTAAAGAAACATTGGGAGGCATTAACAGTGCACATTGTAACCTGAGATGACGTGCTGCTGAGAGGTGAGCGGGTTGCACTTGATTCAATATAGTGTAGACATCATGAGGTGTTAGAACGGTGAGTGGGTGGTCAAGAACAATGTCTGCGGATTTATGGAGTAATAGTCCAACAGCATGCAGAGCACGTACACAGGATGGTGCACCTCTGGCTACCGCATCCAATCTGCCACGAAAGTAGGCAACAGGTCTCTGATTATCACCGTGTGTTTGAGTTAAAACTCCTGCTGCATGTCCAGCCTGTTCATGAAGGTACACAGTAAATGGGAGCTCATAATTAGGGGTACCCAAAGCTGAAGCGGCCAAAATACGGTTCTTGAGAGAATAAAAACAGTCTATTGCCTCTGATGTTAGTACAAAAGGTGTTGGGGTAAGACAGTCATAGAGCGGCTGCATTAAAACAGAGATGGCATGAATCCACTGTCTGCAATAGGAAACAAGTCCAAGAAAAGTTCTGAGGGCTGCAACATTAATGGGGACGGTGAATGCCTGTACTGCTTGTTTGCGTGCATTTGTTAAATGACGAGCTCCTGGTGTAATGCAATGTCCCAAAAAGGTGACTGAAGATTTACAAAACTGAAGCTTATCTTTCGATGCCTTGCAGCCAGCGTGATAGAGAAACAACATAAGCGATATAGTTGCACTATGACATTGTTTCCTGGAGGGGGCACAAATGAGCAGGTCATCGACATATTGCAGAACAACGATATGTGGTTCAGACCATCCCTCCAGTATTTCCTGCAGGCTTGCAGTGTACATTGTGGGTGAATTCTGGGCACCCTGTGGCAACACTGTCCATGTATATTGACTACCCTGGAATGTGAAAGCAAACAGGTACTGGCAGTCAGGATGTAATGGTACACTGAAAAATGCATTTGCCAAATAAACCACGGAAAAGCAAAGAGAATTAGAAGGTATCTGTGACAGAAGAGTATGCGGGTTGGGCACAACTGGTGTTAGAAGTTCTGTGGCTTTGTTAACCAACCGGAGGTCATGGACCATTCTATATGCGGCTGGTTGTCCTGGCACGCTCTTTTTCTTTACTGGGAACAGGGGAGTGTTGCAAGGGGACTGGGTTTTGACTAGGACTCCTCTCTGTAGTAATTTTTGGACCTGCTGGGCTATGGCATTCTCCTGAGCCGAGCTAAGGGGATACTGCTTCTGTTGAGGCAAGATGGCTCCTGGTTTTAATTTCACCATTACTGGTTGAACTCTTAACCTACCAACATCTGTTTTGCCTGAGGCCCAAAAATCATGTGGTACAGCCTGCTCCAATATCGGGGGAAACTCATTTGTCTCTTCTATGCTGGCAATATCTAGTGACATAATTTTGCAAAGGGTACTTGGTTTTAAACCTGGGGTCATGGTGACAGTGCCATCGGGATGATACTCAATATGTGCTTGTAATTGGGACAACACATCATTTCCCAAAAGGTTACATTGGCCTCGGGGCGATACCATGAGCTGGCTATGTACAGTAGCTCCTTGAATTTGCAGGGGAATTCTTTTAGTGACAGGAAGCAGGACAGACGGGGAATTGAAGGGGGTGGCAATGACATGATGTGAAAAATCAGTGTCAGTATATGGCCAATCACCTTGCGTAATTACTGAATTGTCGGCCCCCGTATCTACTTGGAAATCGATTTCATGTCCCCCTGGTAGGTTCACCTGCACTATACAACTGGGAGTTGGGGGTAAGGAGATGAGGGGGTTCATGTGCAAGCTTCCCTCATCCTATGGGGGCGTTGTTTGGTCGGCTGGAGGACCCGTACTCTGAGCATTTGGATACGGGTTGGTCCTACAGTTCTTTCTAAAATGTCCTGGCTTTTTACATCCGTAACATAGTCTCTGTCCTTCTCCTTCAGTCTGTCCTCTGCCTCTGTTGTTTCTGGGGGTCGTCTCTACTATATGTATTCTGGCAGCTCTTTTTGCCTGCGCTATGTCATGCTGTGCCCCCTGAGCTATTCTAGCTAAATCTTCTGCCTTCACTGATCTCCAGTCCGGTCTACTTGCTTTTACCTTCTCTGCAATCTCTTTCTTTAGTCCATTCATGAAAGCACTTGCTAATACCCTCTCACTAGTCTTATTCCCGGGGTTGAACCCCATTTCTGACCAGGTTTTCTTTAGTGCATAGAAATAATCCTTAGGATCTTCCTCCTTTCCCTGCACTCTATCTTCTAGTGTAACTTGCTTTTCTGCTTGCCTGTCTTGACATGCTTTTACCAACGCTGCTGCGAATAGGACTCCAGCTGCTGCATCATTAGATTCTGCATCTACGGGTCCGGTCCTATTGGCATACTGTTTTTTTGTCTCATCTATCAACCTATCATAGCGGGCTTCATCTGCCAATTTTCCCTTAATTACCCCCTGCAGATCTATTCTAGTGGCATGATACGTATCCTGTATGGTGGTGATCATTCTAGCAAAACCCATAGGGGACTGGGACGGATCTGGCAGCTGGGAGATCAGTGCCAACTGCTCTGAAGGACTCCATGGTCTATACATTAACATTGTACGAGCTTCCTGACCTGGAACCACTGCATCCCCCCCTGCTGCTGCTGCTGCTGGTGCTCCTGGCACAACTACCGTCCTCATTGGGAATAGACTAGCTGGGTGGGGTCTCGGTCCTCCACATGCCACACAGATGTCTACTGTCAAGGGGTTCTGTTGTCCACATCTGGGGCAAACCCAACATTTAGGTTCCTGGGAATTCTGGTACTGGGGTGGGGGTGACGTCGGGAGCGGACAGGGAGGAAAATCTGTCATTCCAGTTTTTGTCAGTCTGTAACGTCCGTCTCCTAATTCTTCAATCTTTCCTTCAAAATAAGCGCATGCATTCATCCATACATCTACTGTCTTCAACAGACCCTTATCTTTCAACCATCCATGATAGGAGTTAAAGAAGGATTTCCATTTCTCTCCATTCATCTCTCCATTCTCATTCATTCCCGCTTTACACAATATTTTGTCAATTCCAATCAGTGCCTGTTTCCCTTCTCTGCGTACCACTAAGTCTTTGGCTATAATGCCTTCCTTGGCATTTTGGTTCCCCATTTTTTTCGGTTCTCCTCACCTAGAAGAGACTCCTCAGTCACTTAGACAATGGGCCACAAAGGTTTCTGAACCATTCCACTACTAGCCTCTCTAGGACTTATACGCCAACCAGAAAAACAGACCAAAAACATCAATCCCGGGACACATCCACAACACAATCATCGGATCCATACTTTCATTAAATTCTCCAAAGGATAGAAGGCAGGACTGTCAATTTATCTGAGGGATTCTACTGGTTCAAAGGGACCTGAGCCAGACAACAATCTGTTGAATTACCTGGGGAGCCGACCGCTCGGGGGTGAGGGAGTCTCTTCTATGCAGTGATATAATTAGGTAGAATATAACAGTTATTCTTACCTCAGCGCTGTATATATCACCAACAGAGAGCTTCACTCGTCCCACGTCTCGGACCGGTCGAGCACCCTTGGGTAGATTAACTCAAGGTCCCTGTTCGAGGCGCCAGCTGTCGTCACTGAATTTTGGGTCTTCTATCCTTTGGATTACGAGCTCGGAGAGAATGAAGACACAGGACAGGATGTTTGTGTCTAAACATACTCTAAAAACTTTATTACAAAACACAGGGCTAATATACACCCTAAAGGCAGGAAACGGATTTGCCATATATGGTTCGATTATACAGTTTAGCTGAACAAGTGAAAAAAACTAGTTTCTGTATGCTTTAAAATATTTAATTAGACTTATCTAGTTAGCAAGGTCATTTCATCTTTCTGCAAGAACACATTATTACTACAAGAAGAAACATCTGGCCAGGAAGAATCACGTTATCTTTTTAGCAAGGACACGCTATTGATACAAGAAGGAACATTTCAGCTTGCTGTTTTTTTACCTAAAATAACTGTCAGACTTATATAGCATAGATGGGGCCTTTAAACTTGAGGGACTCCATCTTCTGCTAAAACAATCATTAGGCTATATTTAGTAGCTTTACCGAGAATTCTATAATAAAGGCTCAGTGGTCAATGTTCTCGTGTATAAAACATTCACATAACATAAAAATAAGTAACAATGCATAACACTGACGTGGTAAATATAAAGCTTCCTCCTAAAAGGAAAACCCCACGCGGGGAGAGGACCACATCTGAAGACTCGACAATGACACATTATGATGGAATGATCATCTCGGAGCTTCTCCTGCTGAGCCTTCACCTCTTTCCAGGACATCGAGGAAAAAAAGAAAATACCTGACTATTCAAGGAACCATTCCTGAATAATTCTTAGTATTCTGGGATATTTGGCTGCATCCGTTCTTTATGGAAATAAGGATCTACAAAAGCCAAACTGTTGTAAAATGCAGCAAATGTTCTATTGTGTGGTATACTGGGATCTACGGGGGCTTCAAACTCTGGGGTGACCATTATAAAGCAGCACAGAGCCCATTGTATAAACTCTACTGGTATATTTAGCTGTATTAGAACCAAAATATCTAACTGAAGGCCCACCATACATATTAGACTAATGTTGACCTATCCCACCGATATTGACAGATTCAGCTGAAACTCAAATGTGTATGGGGGCCCAGACAACTGATTGTTGGGGAAGTTAAAGGGGTATTCCTATCTCCAAGATCCTATCCCAATATGTAGTAGGTGTAATAATAATATTAGCAAATACCTCCAATTAGAAATGTAGTATAGTCCTTCTGATTAGCAATGTTGCTTACCCCATGTGCAAGGCATTGCAGTAGCTTAGGCATCCATGGTTACGACCACACATAGTTACGCTTAGTGGTCGTAACAATGAATACCTAAGCTACTGCAATGCCCTGCACATGGGGTAAGTGACATAGCTAGTCAGAAGAACTATCCTACATTTATAATTGTAGGTATTTGCTAATATTATTACACCTACTACATATTGGGATAGGATTTTGGAGATGAGAATACCTCTAAAGTGTCCGACATGTCCGATTTTGAACTATTGATCCTTCTGTTTCCCTGGAGATAGCTTATCACCAAAGATGTAGGACTGCGGTTCTCTTATAGAGAACACAGAGACACTCGGCTGAAGTACTCTTGTGTATGGTACAACGCTTTACTGTTGGAATTGCTGTGGCATATGAGAGGAGACTGACTATGAGCATCACTATCACGGTGAAAATATTTAGGATTTTTAAAGTCCTAATTTTAGGAGGTCCAAGTCCTAAAAAAATATTATTAACCAGGAACAATGTATTATTTAGAAAAAGACTCATCCATCGCCTGATTGGATTGTTTATAGTCATCTCATCTGCCCATGTAAACAGGACGTGCTGCCGACAATAAGCAACCATCTTGGTACACTTTGTATCGGCCCTTTTGAAAAGGCTTTATATGAGCACCGGTGGACTTGTTAGTGGGGCTGTGGCCTGACGCTGATGATTGGCCACACTATCTATCAGTATTCGGTCAGTATTTTTTCTCAGGAGTGGGAGCCAAAACCAGGTGAGGAACAATCAGAGAAACGGTCTAATAGAAACAAGTCACCAATTCTGCATTTATCACCCACTCCTGGTTTTGGCTCCCACTCCTGAGAAAAAATACTGACCGATTACTGATAGTGGGGCCGTGGCCTCAGGCCACAAGTCCACAGTGCATGACCGTGCTCATTCATGTGTATTTGTACATGTGAGATCTGAAATGAACGTGAACGACTGTGACCTGTTTGGTGAGATAAAGGTTACTGACGCACTTGATCTAAACTTAGTCCCGCAGTCCGGCTTCACCCATTTTTTTCCTACAGATCATATTACCTGAACTTATCATGTGTCTTCCCAGGCTGTAAACAGAGAGGAGGCAGTACATTGTAAAGACGACGCCTACAGCGTCCAAAGCCCAAACCCGAGAAGCCAACAACTAATCTGTCATGTGTACAAATACATTCCACCCCTCTGTTATCCTGATCAGACAAGGAGCTCACATGGCTCATTACAGGACGGGACGGAAATTCTCTTAAAGTGATCTACACCTCCGACATTAAATGTGACGATACGTTTCTAATGTCTAGACGGAGTGAGCCGTCTTTCTTTTTGACGAAGAAGAAGCCTGCTCCCGCCGGGGAGGTAGATTTCCGGATAAATCCCCGGGCCAGATTCTCCTCAATATATTCAGACATGGACCGGGTCTCAGCAGCGGACAAAGGGTAAAAACGCCCACGGGGAGGAGTAGCGCCAGGTATCAGGTCGATTGGGCAATCGTATGGTCTATGAGGGGGTAATGTCTCTGCTTCTCTTTTATTAAAGACATCCGCATAAGACCAATAGGGAACCTGTAGGCCGGGTAGATTGGCTGGGGTAGGAGAAGGACAGGCAGGAAGAACGGGAACTAAACAAGTCTTATGGCAGTCCTCTCCCCAGCGAAGGACTTCTCCGGTCTGCCAATCAAGCACGGGTGCATGTTTCTGGAGCCAAGGTAGGCCTAGCAAGAGGGCGTGAGAGAGTCCAGGCAGAACATGGAAGAAGATGCTCTCAGAGTGCAGCATTCCCACCTGCAGAGTTATGGATTCGGTGATGAGTTGAATGGGATGCGGTAAGAGACCCCCATCCACGGAGGCGACAGATAAGGGTACAGCCAGGGGTTTGGTGGGAATGTGGTATTTCTCTACCAGGGATAGAGAAATGAGATTTCCGGCAGCTCCAGAGTCAAGTTGAGCTAGTTCACAGAAACTGTTCTCCCCGCAGATGATAGAGACCGACAGCATCAGAGATGGAGAGGGTTTACTCTTGTCTAGGACGACCTCTCTGAGCGATCCTAGACACAGGTGTTTCCCGACCTCTCCGGGCAGGAACGGATCCGGTGCTCCTTACTGCCACAGTAGAAGCAGCTCCCCTCGGCACTGCGTAATTCTTGATGGGTTTTGACCATCTTGGTCTGGTTGACCTGCATAGGCTCGGGTGAGTGCGCCTGAGGAGGAACGGAGGAAGTGACGGGTTTCTGAAAGGTAGGGGCAAGGCGTGGAAACCTCCTCTCACGGGTGACCTCTTTGGTGCGCTCCTGGAACCGGATGTCAATCCGGGTGGCGAGTGTTATTAAGTCGTCGAGAGTGGTAGGAATGTCCCGACCGGCGAGTTCATCTTTAATACGGCCGGACAGACTCTCCCAGAAGACGGACACCAGGGCGTCGTTATCCCAGGCAAGCTCCGAAGCAAGGGTACGGAACCGTATGGTATATTGGCCCACGGTGAGACTTCCTTGACGGAGGCATAGCAGAGATGAGGCGGATGAGGTCTTCCGTCCTGGTTCGTCGAAGACTTTCCGGAAAGCCGTGAGAAAGGCTGGCAGGTTGGACACCAGGGAATCTCCTCTCTCCCATAGAGGATTTAGCCAAGCCAGCGCCTCCCCCGTGAGATGGGACATGATGAAGGCTACTTTGGCTCAGTCGGTGGAAAACTGATGTGCCAAAAGTTCGAAGTGCAGAGTGCACTGGTTAGTGAAGCCCCGTGCCTGACCGGGATCTCCGCCAAAACGAGGCGGGGCGGAGAGACGGGGACCGGGAAGGGATGCTATGGTATTGCTGTGCAGCGGCGGCGCCGGGGTAGTAAGTGTGCGAGTGGAAGCAGCTCCCGATGAGACAGTCAGTGTGTCCAGGCGAGAGTTAACACGTCCACACGTCGTCCAACAGCCCAACATGGATGATGAGAAGCTGCAGGACGTCACATAATCCGCGATATTCAGGCAGAGAACACAAACCGCAATGTGCTGCCACCGACATCTTCATCAGCTCAAGAGGAGGCGACTGTGTAAGAACATCACCGTTTTGTTTTCCCCCCTGAATATCGTGGATTATTAGATGACTGATGTTCTGCTACTTTTTCTTTTTGAAGTTGTCTACACACATAATGGCTGCAGAGGACTGAGAGAAAGTCCATAGGGAACAAAAGAGAAGTCGGGAACAGAAGGGGAGACGAGGGCTGAGCCACTTACACAGACAGAAAGCTGAGGAGGACATGTTATTACTCCAGGATCTGCTCCATTCATTCCTTATGTGGCATCCAAGTGCTGAGCTCGGCTTTTTCCAGAGCCCCATAGAGAATGAATGGAGCTGCAGTTGTTCCCTGACTTTCCGTTCCTTCCCGATCAGACGATGGTTCGCAGTGGTCAGACCCCACGATCAGTAAGTGATCACTGAGCCTGTGGATAAGTGATAACTAAAGTTGACAAATCCCCAGGCCCGGATGGGATACACCCGCGAGTACTGCAGGAATTAAGTAATGTCATAGATAGACCATTATTTTTAATCTTTAAAGATTCCATAATAACAGGGTCTGTACCACAGGACTGGCGTATAGCAAATGTGGTGCCAATATTCAAAAAGGGGACAGAAACCGAACTTGGAAATTATAGGCCGGTAAGCTTAACCTCTACTGTGGGAAAAATCCTGGAGGGTTTCCTAAGAGATTCTATAATAGAGTATCTGAAGAAGAATAGCCTCATGACCCAATATCAACATGGGTTTACAAGGGACCGTTCCTGTCAGACTAATCTGATCAATTTTTATGAGGAGGCAAGTTCTGGACTGGACCAAGGAAATGCAGTGGATGTTGTGTATATGGACTTTTCAAAAGCTTTTGATACGGTTCCACACAAAAGGTTGATACATAAAATGAGAACAATGGGGATAGGGGAAAATATATGTATGTGGGTTAAGAATTGGTTCAGTGATAGGAAACAAAGGGTGGTTATTAATGGAAAACACTCAGACTAGGTCTCATTTAACAGTGGGGTACCACAGGGGTCAGTATTGGGCCCCCTTCTTTTTAACATATTTATTAATGACCTTGTAGGGGGCATACAGAGTACTATTTCAATATTTGCAGATGACACTAAACTCTGCAGGGTAATCAATACAGAGGAGGACAATTTTATATTACAGGAGGATCTATGTAAACTAGAAGCTTGGGCTGATAAATGGCAAATGAGCTTTAATGAGGATAAATGTAAGGTAATGCACTTGGGCAGAGGAAATAAAATGTATAATTATATGCTTAATTGTAAAACACTGGATAAATCTGTCACTGAAAAAGACCTGGGTGTATTGGTGGACGACAAGCTCATGTTTAGTGGCCAGTGTCAGGCAGCTGCTGCAAAGGCAAATAAAATAATGGGATGCGTTAAAAGAGGCATAGATGCTCATGAGGAGAAGATAATTTTACCTCTATACAAGTCATTAGTGCGACCACACTTAGAATACTGTGTACAGTTCTGGTCTCCGGTGTATAAGAAAGACATAGCTGAACTAGAACGGGTGCAGAGCGACCAAGGTTATTAGAGGACTGGGGGGTCTGCAATACCAAGACAGGTTATTACACTTGGGGTTATTTACTGTGGAAAAACGAAGGCTTAGGGGTGATCTTATTACTATGTACAAGTATATGAGGGGACAGTACAAAGACCTTTCTACTGATCTTTTTACTCTGAGGCCAGAGACGGGGACAAGGGGGCATCTTCTACGTCTGGAGGAAAGAAGGTTTAATCATAATCACAGACAGGGATTCTTTACTGTAAGAGCAGTGAGACTATGGAGCTCTCTGCCTCATGATGTTGTAATGAGTGATTCACTAATAAAATTTAAGAAGGGCATGGATTCCTTTCTTGAAAAGTATAATATTACAGGTTGCAAAAACTAGATTCCATGATAGGGCGTTGATCCAGGGAACTAGTCTGATTGTCGTATGGAGTCGGGAAGGAATTTTTTTCCCCAATGTGGAGCTTAGTGTTTGCCACAGGGTTTTTTTTTGCCTTCCTCTGGATCAACATGTTAGGCTATGGGTTGAACTAGATGGACTTAGTCTTCCTTCAACCTTAAAAACTATGTTACTATGTATGTAACTTGTTATCTTCAGACATCCCCTCTAAGCAATGGCGCACGCCAGCAGTGAAGGCGGGAGGAGACGCTGGGTACAGGGAAGACTTTACCTCTGGGGGCCACATATAGGGCATGTGAGGGGTGGACATGACGCGCCCCTGGGCCTGTGTCGCGCTGCGTTGCGCACGCGGGAGCTTACCCGGAGCCGGATCTCTTGAGGGTTGTAGTCTCGTGGCGGCGACCCGGTCCGTGCCCAGGGAGTCAAACTGAGCGGCGATGTACTAGCAGTAGATGGTTGGTGACTACGCCACCCGTTGAATGCAGCTATGGAGCTGCCGCTGCAGGGCAGACCGCTGAGGCCGGTGGAAGGATGGTGCAGCGTGGTTGGTATAACCCCCAACGGGAGGGGTATGGCCTCAGGGCAGCCGACGTGGATGATGGGGGTAGCAGGAACCACTCAGAGACGGTGCGGTGTAGTTCAGGGTCTTTACTGGTGACAAAGATAGACCCTCCCGGAGTACTTGCTAGTGATAGGGGCCTGGTCAGTCCTTGAGCAGATGGGATCTCCCCTGGCCAGGCGGAGTTGTAGGCCTTCCCAACTAACTGTACTCTTCTGGCTACCTTGCTAGAGGCGGGAATAAGTAGCCCACGTCCCTGAGTGTACCGTGTGGTGCTCACCCGTATGGCCGGTGACTCGGGGCCTTCTAATGGCTTCCGCTCCACGATGGCGGTGCTGGTCCCACGCGTGTGACCGTGCCTTCGGGCTTCTGGGCCAGAGGACCTGAAATCCTCTGCCGGACGGTTTCTGCTGCTGGGTAGGAGTTAGTCCCCACAGCCTCGGACTCCGGGTCCGGTAAGAAATCTTCTCAGTCAGGGCGAGCTCTGCAGCTGCCAGCCCCTGACTCGTTGTAACACTGCTCCCCACAGAGCTCCTGATGTTTCTTGCTATGCTGCTTCTCTTCTCTACTCTTGTTCTGTCTTCTTTCTCCCTAACCCTGCCTCAGCCCCGGGTTTATATAGGGGAAGTCCTTCCCCTCCCAAGACTGGGCAGGAGGTGTGGCATGCACAGGATCCCTGACCAAAGGACCTCCCACCTGCTCTCAGACGTAATATCTCTATCACTGTGGCAACCAGACCCCTGGGGTGTCACATTCCCCCTTAGTGAAATTTAGTACTCCGGGACTAAACATATTTTTTTTTTTTTTAGAAAAACATAACAAGGTATAACAATAACAATACAATAAGAAAAACACATAAGATGGTTACGGCGTGTCCGCAACCGGGTGCAGTTTTGAAAAGCAAGGTGTCCATTTCACCAAAACAGGGAGACGTAACCAGGTAGGGGCCTGTCCTGCCCCGAGTCCTTAACAGTCTTTAGTCCATCCTGGGTTACGCTCCAACTATGTACAAGGATTCCCGGTAAATCCACCAAGGACTCCTAAAAAGAACTAGAAACACAAAATTATACACAAGCAACTATAAACAAGTAAACATTATAAGATAGCTTAAACATTTAGATCCTCCAACGTGCGGGTAGCTGGCCTCTAGTGGCCCTAGTGGACCTACGGAGCTGACTGTCTGGCCCTGAACTACAGGGTGTAGGAGCTGTCAAGGGTAAACTGGGCAGCTGTCTATGGGCCCTCTGGCTCACTAGGGGTATGGCAGGCTCACTATAAGCAGAGGGTTGATTTTCCGGGTCTGCTTGTGTAGAGTCTTCTGCCTCCTGGACCGGCTGTTCTTCCAGCTCTACCGGTTGCTCCGTAGGTTCTTGGGATGATGGTTGGAGGAAGGTGAGTACGGGTACCACAACTGCACCATTGACTTGAGTCCAAGACCGAGGGAAGTCCCCGAGCACGGTACTAACCATATCTTCCCTTTCCTCTACGGGTCGATGGTCTTCTTGTTCCTCTTCAGGGTTCCTCAGTTGTTCGGGACACTTCTTCAGGTGGTCCCGGGATACAATGGCTGTGGTTTCCCCTCCGTCTTTACTGATGGTACAGACCTTCGGGTTTTCGTGGCTTGAGGGCAGTACGGTGTACGGGTCCTTCTCCCACTGGTCGTCCAACTTGTGGAGCCGTCTCTTCCTCTTCAAGACCTGCTCTCCGGGTACCAGGGGAACAGCGGGAGCATACTGGTTGTAAGTTTTCTCTTGTCTTTCCCTAGCCTGACAGAGACTTCGCTCCACGCTCTCCTGTACTCTCCGGTACTGCTGCTGCCTCTCTGTGTCCCAGTCTGTTTCTGGTGAAGTGTCCTCGGGTGTCAGGACTCCCATTTCCAGGTCAACAGGTAACTTACCAGGTCTTGCCCTCATTAGGTAAGCCGGGGTACAGTTGGTGGAACCTACCGGGATGTGGTTGTATAGGTCCACCAGATCGGGCAACTTTTCAGGCCACAGACTGCGTTCTTCCAGGGGCAACGTTTTTAGAAGATCCATTACCACCTGGTTCATTTTTTCACAAAGTCCATTAGTCTGCGGATGGTAGGGTGTCGTCCTTATCTTCCGGCAGCCATACAGATTGCAGAATTCCTGGAAGACCTCCGCTTCAAAGGCAGGTCCCTGGTCCGTCAGCACTTGGTCCGGGTACCCGTGTGGACGGCAAAAGTGCTGCTGGAAGGCTCTAGCTGCTGTTTGAGCCGTTAAGTCCTTGACGGGGACGACAACCAGAAACCGGGAGTAATGATCCACGATGGTTAACGCGTAGACGTAGCCACTTCTGCTTGGGGTCAGTTTTACATGATCCAAGGCTACCAGTTCCAACGGTTGCCGGGTGACGATGGACTGCAGGGGAGTCTTCTGGCTGGCGCGGTCCTTCCTTCTCAGGTTGCACGGGCCACAGTCTCTGCACCACTTCTCAATGGTTCCCCTCATGCCTACCCAGTGGAATCGCTCGCGCAGCAGGAACTCCAGCTTCTTCCACCCGAAGTGTCCAGCTCCGTCGTGGTATGCCTCCATCACCATGGCTGCGTCTCTTCGTGGCACCACTACTTGCCAGAGTAATTCATGCGTCCGGGAGTTAACCATTCTGCGGCACAACTTATCTTTGTAAAGGAACAGTCGACTCTTCTCTGCCCATAGTTGTTTGGCTTCCTCCGGAGCGTCTGGTTCAAGGCGAGCCTCCGGCCGAGTCAGCATCTCCTTCACCAGTCGGACGGCAGGGTCGCTGTCTTGCGTTTCCGCCCAGTTGTAGTGAGGTAAGGGGTTCAACGTAGCAGCCTGCTTACTCCTTACCCGGTGGGAATACTGGATAGTCCCATGACGGTGGAACGCAGGGAGTTCAATCTCTTCCAGTCCCTCCGGATCTTCTCCTTCGTCCGGCAGGTTGGGCATCCTGGACAGGGCGTCCGCGTTAGTATTGGAGCGCCCTGCCCGGTATTTGATTATGAACTCGTAGTTGGACAGACGGGCCATCCACCTCTGCTCCAGGGCACCGAGTCTTGCCGTGTCCAGGTGTGTCAACGGGTTGTTATCCGTGTACACGGTGAACCGGGAAGAAGCAAGGTAATGCTTAAAGCGCTCAGTGACTGCCCATACCACGGCCAGGAACTCTAGCTTAAATGAGCTATAATTCTCGGGGTTCCTTTCGGTGGGTCGCAGTTTTCGGCTGGCATAGGCGATTACTCGTTCTTTCCCCTGCTGGATCTGGGACAGTACGGCTCCTAGCCCGATGTTACTGGCGTCGGTGTAGAGGATGAAGGGCTGGCTATAATCCGGGTACGCCAAGATTTCATCCCCCGTGAGGGCCATCTTCAGCTGGCGGAAGGACTCTTCTTCTAGCTCTTCCCATTTGAAGGGCGGCTTCTGGTTCTTGGCCTTCCGGGACTGGCCTATCAGGAGGTCCTGCATAGGCGCTGCCTTTTTGGTGAAACCGGGAATAAACCTTCGGTAGTAGCCTACCAACCCGAGGAACTGCCGCACTTCTTTTACGCTGGAGGGGCTTGGCCATCCCTTAATTGCGGTGATCTTATCGGGGTCGGGAGCCACTCCGTCAGCGCTCACCACGTGTCCCAGGTACTGCACCTTTGGTTTCAGGAGGTGACACTTGGAGGGTTTCACCTTTAGGCCGTAACTCGCCAGAGCTTCGAACACCTCCGCCAGGTGTTTCAGGTGGTCCTCATAAGTTTTGGAGTATACGATGACATCGTCCAGGTACAACAGGACCGTCTCGAAGTTTCTGTGGCCCAGACAGCACTCCATTAATCGTTGGAAGGTTCCTGGGGCGTTGCAGAGTCCGAACGGCATGCAGGTGAACTCGCTAAGTCCCATCGGGGTGGTGAATGCGGTCTTCTCCCGGTCCGCCTCTGCTACAGGAACCTGCCAGTACCCGCTAGTGAGATCCAAGGTAGAGAAGAAGTTAGCAGACCTTAAAGCAGCCAATGACTCCTCTATCCTTGGTAAGGGGTACGCATCCTTGTGTGTGATACGGTTGATTTTCCGGTAATCTACACACATCCTCATGGTGTTGTCTTTCTTTTTGACTAAAACCAGCGGGGCTGCCCAGGGGCTACAGCTATCCCGGATTACCCCAGCCTCCTTCATGTCTCTAAGCATCCCCTTGGCGTGTTGGTAATGTGCAGGGGGTACGGGTCGATACCTCTCTTTTATGGGAGGATTATCTCCCGTGGGGATGCGGTGTTCTACCCCCTTGACTCGCCCGAAGTCTAACGGGTGTTTACTAAACACTCTCTCATACTCTTGAACCACCCGGTAGACTCCCTGTTTCTGGTGGGAGGGAGTGGAGTCAGTTCCCAAGTGTAGTTGCTGACACCAATCCTCCATTACTTTCTTAGAGCCGTTACCTTCCTCCGGGTGAGATGGAGGCAAGGGTTCCACAGACTGTATAGAGTTTTGGTTGATGGTATATAATTTTGCTAGCGTGGCATACCGGGGCAGGTACACTTCCCTCTCCCCGATATTGATTATGCGAACGGGCACCCTCCCATGGCGTACATTGACCACCCCCCGTGCTGTCAAAATGGTGGGCCTACTGTCTGAGTAAACTGGTTCTACCATTGCCTGGTAATCTCTACCTCTCAGACCAATAGCTGCCCGGCACCAAATCATCATTTCACTTTTTGGGGGCATGGCAATAGGGAAAGGGTCACACATTCTTACGCTACTAATCTCACTGCCGGAGAGTTCCACCTGTTGCCGTCGCATCAGTGCCCGGATCTCTTTCTGGAGCACTCGCTGCTCGCCGGAGCTGGCGTTCTTGGCAACCTGCTGTAGAAGGAAAATCACCTCTGCAAGACAATTTTCAATTACATTAGTTCCTAGAGTTATTTTTGGGTGGCTCTCATGTTTGTCAATGTCTACAATGATCAGTCCCTGTGCTGCCAGTTCGACTCTACCGATTTTGATGGTCACCTCTTTAAATCCGATCTGTGGCACGGGCTGGCCATTGCTGGCGATGATACTCAAGTCGTCGTCAGGGTAGCAGGTAATATCCGAGTCATTCCAGTACTGCTTAAAGAGCACGTACGGGATGGTGGTGACCTGTGACCCGGTGTCCAGTAGGGCACTCATGGGAATGCCATCCAGTACCACAGGCAAGACTGGACGTCCTCCCACATATCTGTCGCGCCAGTTCGATGGGCCTGGTGATCTTTTTCCTGGGGGTTGGCCCTCTACCCCAGGTTGTGCCCGTTTAAAGAACAGTACCTTGCCATATGTCCGGGTTGATTGCAGCGGCGGCAGATGGGTCGTCCGTCCTCGCTGTATCGGTCACTGGGTCTTCCTCTGGCCGGTGGGGTCCTCCTTGGTCGACGCCACGGGATGTCCTCCGGTCCGGATGCCAGCTGGATCTTCCCTGGGGTGGAAGCCTGTAAAGACTGCACAGTTCGGGTTAGCGCAGCAACGCTCTTAGCTAGCTCTTGGACCTGATGGTGTAGGTCTGGAGCCGGGTCATTGTCCAAAGCCTGCGCATCAGCTCCCACAGGCCCTGCCGACAAGGGCGCCGCCTCCTGGTGGTAAGTGATAGCAGGGCGCTTGTGGGTCACAACGCCACCCGGTGCCGGTTCTCGGAGCACCCGGATGGCTCTGTCCTTGAACTGTGCAAAGCCCAGATGGGGATCCTGTAAGGCCATTGCCCGCAACTGGGTTCGGTGGGTATTACAATACAGTCCCTCTATAAACTGTTCGGTCAACAGCCTGTCCTCGTTTCCCACTCCATCAGGGTCGGTCTGCTTAATGGCCCTCAGGGCCTCTTGTAGGTTTAGTGCATAGTCCCTTATACTCTCATGCGCTCGCTGCTTGCACCCGTAGAATCTAAGCTTAATCTCGGCTGAGGTGCGGGTATCAAAGGTGTCCTTCAGCCGGGTTAGTATCCCTGCGACAGTCTTCCTCCCAGGTGGCCAGGATTTTACTTCCCTTTTGGCTGCCCCGGTTAGTTGGGCCACCAGGATGCTCACTTTTTGCTCTTCTGTGAGGGGGTACACCTGGAAGAGGCTATCCAGCTTTTCTCTAAAGTCATGCAGGGTATGTGACTCCCCTGAGTACTGGGGTAGCCAAGCTGCTCCCGGGATATAGGGCATGGTGAAGGGCATAACTGCAGCAGCGGTAGCGCTGGCGGGGGTTGAGGCAGTGAAGCTCTCCTCCGTATCCGACATCTTCCTCCCCCCTAGTGGACCGTGGCCTACCTTGCGATGATCCTCTTCCGTAGGCCGCGGCTCCGCAGTGGATCGTCAGGGTTGAGGACCTTCCGTCGCGCTCCTGTGACGTCGGCGTCTGCTGGGCTCCTTCCAGGACCTTACGCAACGTCCGGACGTGAGGCGGGGCTTCAGTTCTCGCGCGCTTTCGGAGTCCACGCCCCTCTTCTTCCCGCGCGGCGTCCTCAAGATGGCGTCCAATGGCGGGAAAACTCCACGGATGGCGGGAAGAAGGCAGAAGATGGCGCCGGATGGCGGGAAACTTCACCGATGGCGGGAAGAAGGCTGAAGATGGCGCCGGATGGCGGGAATCTTCACCACAGGTAAGTTTGAAAAGTCTCTTTTTCAGGCACGCAGTACCCGGTGGTTGCGGGCACGAAATCCTGCCGACTACGCCAAAGTTGATGCGCCCCTGGGCCTGTGTCGCGCTGCGTTGCGCACGCGGGAGCTTACCCGGAGCCGGATCGCTTGAGGGTTGTAGTCTCGTGGCGGGGACCCGGTCCGTGCCCAGGGAGTCAAACTGAGCGGCGATGTATCAGCGGTAGATGTGTACGACTACGCCACCCGTTGAATGCAGCTATGGAGCTGCCGCTGCAGGACAGTCCGCTGAGGCCGGTGGATGGATGGTGCAGCGTAGATGGTATAACCCCCAACGGGAGGGGTATGGCCTCAGGGCAGCAGATGTGGATGATGGGGGTAGCAGGAACCACTCAGAGACGGTGCGGTGTAATTCAGGGTCTTTACTGGTAACAACGATAAACCCTCCCGGAGTACTTGCTAGCGAACGGGGGCCTGGTCAGTCCTTGAGCAGATGGGATCTCCCCTGGCCAGGCGGAGTTGTAGGCCTCCCAAACTGACTGTACTCTTCTGGCTACCTTGCTAGAAGCGGATATAAGTAGCCCACGTCCCTGAGTGTACCGTGTGGTGCTCACCCGTATGGCCGGTGACTCGGGGCCTTCTAATGGCTTCCGCTCCACGATGGCGGTGCTGGTCCCACGCGTGTGACCGTGCCTTCGGGTTTCTGGGCCTGAGGACCTGAAATCCCCTGCCGGTCGGCTTCTGCTGCTGGGTCAGAGTTAGTCCCCACAGCCTCGGACGCCGGGTCCGGTAAGAAATCTTCTCAGTCAGGGCGAGCTCTGCAGCTGCCAGCCCCTGGCTTGTAGTAGTATTGCTCCCACTGAGCTTCTGCTGTTTCTTCCTATGCTGCTTCTCTGTCTCTACTCTCCTTGACTGACTAACCCTGCTTCAGCCCCGGGTTTACATAGGGGAAGTTCTTCCCCTCCCAAGACTGGGCAGGAGGTGTGGCATGCACAGGATCCCTGACCAAAGGACCTCCCACCTGCTCTCAGACATAACATTACATTACTGTGGAAACCAGACCCCTGGGGTGCCACATTGACACTCCACAACTGCTCCTTCTCTTCAGAATTCAGAAAGATTTATTTTTTTATTTCCGCAGCCATGCAGTGACGCTAGGTAGGTGCAGAGCTAAAGGGAAACCCACCTCAGAAGAAAATTCTAGGGTCCTGATCACTAGAGATGAGAGCTTAAAGGGAATCTGTCACTAGGTTTTTGCCATATATTCCGAGAGCAGCATGATGTAGAGACAGAGACCCTGATTCCAGCGATGTGTCACTTTCTGGGCTGCTTGCTAGTGTTTTGATAAAATCTTTGTTTTATCAGTAGGAGGTTGTGACTAGAAGACTAGTAAACCTGCAACCAGGTATCCCTCATTTTTCAGGAGTGGTTCAAATTAAATAAAAAAGCGGTCTATAGGGCGCTAAAAGAATGAACACTAGAAGTGAAAAAAATTTTAGGACTAAAAAATAAATTTAATGAGCCCTTTCCACAAAGCGTTTCGATAGTGAACTATCTTCCTCAGGTGGTACATGGCGCGCTTTTTCTCCCTTTCTCTTTTCTCATTTTTCACAAGGTCTGTATAGCAGCCTTCTGCCTATGCACAGTGTACACAGAAAGCTGCCAATCAGTGGTGCAGCCGGTTATATGGAGCTCAGCATTCAGAGCACTGCTAGATCTGCAGTAGATAAAACTAAAATTTATCAAAACTGCAGCGAAATAAGGGACACATTTCTGGAATCAGGTTTCTGCCCTTACATCATGCAGATGGGATAGCAAAACCTGGTGGCAGATTCCATTTTAGAGCCATCGGATATTACCTTGTGACCTCTCAAAGGGGAACTTGATGTCTAGGATGGTTATTATTTCCAAACCATTACAAAATGTCATGTGTCTCTTGATGCGGGATAACTTGTATGTAATGTGTTGTATGTTAGGTCTATGAACAGTACAAGTCCTTCAGTATAGGGTTACCTGAGAAGCGTAGCCAGCATGAAGCAGGACTTGTATTATGTTTTGTCAGGGATGATTAATGTCTGAGTGCTTTATGCTGCGTTCTGCAGTCATCTCTCTGCCATCCTCCGTACACCCATCGCCGTCCTGTTCTCACACTTCTTTATTTGGCTTTTTTCTTGTGGTCGTAATATGGAGCATGTTGTATCCATAAAGCGGTCAGATTTGCCGGACCTCATGCTGTTCTGCCGAATCAGACCTAGATCATTATTGGGGGCTGGGGCACCTCCAATTCAAGATGGTAGACAAATCATGTCTTGTGAGACTGCACGCTCCAGCACCCACAATACTGGAGCATCGGTTAGGTTTACACATATCCACCTGTTGTGTTTTCTTTTGGGACACAGCAGTTTGTAGAATTGTCATCATTAATGTTTTCTTTTTTTTATCTTTCCAGTATTACTGAAATTCAGAAAGATGTGGAGTACAGACTGCCAATCACCTTTAAGAACTTCACCATCAGCATCAATATGTAAGTGACACGGGGTGCTATTGTCTTAGTTGAGAGATTACGTTGCATTTCTTGGGGTTATTAAATGTGAACCTAATGGGAATTAAAGGGATTGTCCTCTACTTTGATATTGATAACATCAGCATTGGGTATCAATATCAAATCAATGGGGTTTTGACAGCCCCCCAGAGAGGGAGCCGCATGCTCCTATTCACTTGTGAAGATGGCCCCCACTCATAGGCGGATTATAATGAGGGCAATCCGGGCGACCGCCCAGGGCCCCGAGCCTGCAGAGGGCCCGCGGCTCCGGGGCGGGGTGTCTAATGCCGGATTGCCCTCATTA
>NW_027362895.1:2877500-2915000 GCF_046119375.1 Phyllobates terribilis
GCCATCTATACGGCGCCATCTATACACAGCGGGAGGCCGCACGGCGCCATCTATACACAGCGGGAGGCCGCACGGCGCCATCTATACACAGCGGGAGGCCGCACGGCGCCATCTATACACAGCGGGAGTCTCAGTGCTTTGCAAGAGCAGTCAATAAATTCTGCTTGACTAATTCTGAGCACCATAAAGTCTGGTTCGCTTCTAACCTGCTGTCTTCATTTTGAGCTTGCTGAATTCTAACTCATTTACTGTCATTCGAGACGATGCCTTTGCTGGTCTCTTTCACCTTGAATACCTGTAAGTGCTCCACTTAATGTCATATTTTTGATTCTGCTCTTCTTCACCTTTTGGCATGTGCAATTGTATGAGCAAGTATTCATATGAATTTATGACCTACTTAAACCTTCGAGGACCTTACATTTTATTCAATCAAATTTTTTTCCAGTTTAAAACTATGGGACATATATGTGTCTTGGTCCTCAAAGGGTTTTTAAAGGGGCTGCAAACATAAATATGAAAAAAATAATTCAATTAGTGCTTTTTGTGTTCATTTAATTTTTATTTGAAGTCCATTTTTTTTTATTTAAATTGGAATTAAGCCCTACTCCATGGAATGAAGCCCTACCTACATGACATCTGAGAGCTACATGGATCCCGCTTGTGAGGTGCCTGTCCGTCACTACTATTCAGTTTTAGGGTCCACTCACTAAGCCATATATTCTCTCATGCAAGAGAATAGGGCCAATTATGCTAATGACACTGGGCTCAAACTCTGTCAGAGCTTCAACTGAGTGTGATCCGATTCTCTCGCAGCACAGATATGGAGAAGATGGAGAACTTAATTTCTCCATCTTCTCCATAGTCTCTGTGAGTGTTCATCGGACTGCACTTGGATGACATCCGAGTGCAGTCTAATGTTTTACGTGCACCCATAGACTTGTATGGGTGCACATGGTCCGAATATCGAATGAGATTATTTTCTCATGCCAATAATCGCACTGTCCCATAGTATAACATAGGGCCGAGTCCTATCCGATAAAACATCACATAGCATTCGGCCGTGTTATACAACAGTGTGAGCGAGCCCTTAGAGTCAAGGAATATTTACATGCAGATGATGATATTACTCTCCAAGTGCATATTGTTTTAGGCGAGTTCATAGTAAATGCTTTGCATTTTTGACATGTGATCAACTAAAGAACAAGAAAGATTTAGGACCTCGCCTATAGAGAAAGGGAAAATAGTTTGGAGGACTTGCATGTCCTTTTTTATTTATTATGAGAAAATCATAAACGATCCCGTTTTTTAACCATGCTGTGACTTTCTGCTGAGGGAGAGGGAGAGAGCTGCCCTATTCAGAGTTTGTAATAAGACCTGCTGACAAAAGTGTTGAAGATACAGTCTAATGTGAATTAACAATGAAAAAAAGTTAATTTCACAAATGGCTTGTATTTTTTTTAATACAAACTTTTTTGTCTTTACAGCTCCTTTAAAGGGAATCTGTCATCAGGTTTTTGCCACCTAATCTGAGAGCAGCATAATGTAGGGTTAGAGGCACTGATTCCAGTAATGTGTCACTTACTGGGCTGCTTAGTGTTGTTTTGATAAAATCATTGATTTGTCAGAAGGTAATTATTACTAGATGACTAGTAAGTTCTGTAGGACCCCACCCCCATCACTGATCAGTAGATTTCTGTGTACACTGAGCATGGGCAGAAAGCTGCCAATCAGTGGTGTGGGCGGGGCTATACAGAGCGCAGCATTCAGAGAGCTGCTAGATCTGCAGCAGATAAAACGGTGATTTTCTCAAAATGACAACAAGCAGCTGAAAAAGTGACACATCGCTGGAATCAGGGTATCTGCCCAAATATTGTGCTGCTCTCAGATGAGGCAGCACAATTAATATTATGCCAAATTAATTTCCCGTGAACTATCACATGATCTATCACAGGGGATCATGTGACATGTCACGTGATAAATCAGGTGTGGGGGGGGGGCGCGCCTTCTAAACTGCCCGGGGCCCTTACTACTCTTAATCCACCCCTGCCCCCACTGATTCCATATTAATGACCTATCCAATGGGTAAGTGATCAATATCAAGGTAGTGGGCAACCCCTTAAAGAAAGCAGACCATATTAGGTACTTCTAGAATATCTTTGTCCCATGCTGTTGATAGACCCCACCGCGTGTAATCGGTACCCTACAATGACTTGTCATCTATAGTCATGTCTTGTAGCACTGGAGCCATTAAATGATGTTGCTTGGCGGCTCATGACGTCACTATAGATGATGTGTATTAATGCAAGTTGTTTAATTGCTACTAATAAGAAATCACTTTAAATCAATATGGAGGCTTATAGGGTCCTCTCAGCTTCCTTTTACATATGGAAGTAGTCGTAGAACAGTATCGTCGATTGTCCCTCCCCAGAAAAATTATCCTTTTTTTTTTTGCAGAGCTCCGATGTGCCAGTCAAAAGGAAATGGAGTGTCTGCAGATTGGTGTGGGAGTGCAGAGGGGCGTGTCCGTGCACTTGAAAGGAGCTGTCTAAGTGCAGTGATACGCCCCAGTGCACTTCCAGACGGATTTGCATATGTTTTCCACACTAGATTTGTCATGATGGACTCATCAGATCTCTTATAACACCATTACGATCATATGTCAAGGTGCTGACGTCCCTTTATGCCTTACGCTACGTGCCACCTAAATGGATTTTCCATTGAGATGAGATGAGGCTGTTGGGTATTTTCCCCGGACCTGTCACGTTTCTGTAGGCTGCAGTCATGTATCCCGCGTCTTGCTCTAATACTTTGTTTTTATTGCAGTTTACTTCCGCCACAATTTCCTCAAGACAAACCTCTCATCACAGTCTTTCCACCGATAAGACATCACCTGGTGGACAAGCAAGGCCCCAATGTCACCTGTCCTTTACTACATAATGTAAGGAGACTTGGGAGATTTTGAGCACTGGACTTAGGAATGTTGTAATTTAACCTTTCAATGACTGAGGTGTTTTTGTTTTTATAAAGTGGATCTGTGTGGTCTCCTGACACGTCTGTTTTAGTAATCTTATAAACCCTATAAAATCACAAATGTGCAGAATTTGTGTTTCAGACCACTGTGCAGTGCCTTTGAAGGCTATGTTCACACATCGCGTTTTTTTCAGCGTTTTTTTAATGCAAATTTTCAGCTGTGTTTTACAGTACAAGCAAAGTCTATGAGATTTCAGAAATCTCATGCTCACACCCTGGTTTTTGTATGATCAGTATTTTGTGATTTGCATTGTTTTTTGCTGAATAGAGCACGTCACTTCTTTCAGTGTATTTCACCCATTGAAAGTAATGTGTAGTGAAAAAACGCCTAGTGTGAACATAGCCTTACATCTAATTGACAATGGGGTGTTACCTTACTCCTTGTCCATGTCTAATCAGTTTGGACAGTAGGCATAATCACTACGACCAGGGGCCTGGCAGTGGCCAGTTGTCAATGTATCCACACATTTCCAGAAGATTGACACAACGCAGAGGACCTGGGAAGAAGAGATGCCACGGTATTGTTACTTCATAGGGAATACACCTCTTTATTTTGGTAGATGAGGTCTTTGTCAAACACATCTTCAGCAGAGGAGAACGAAATGAAAGGATTAATGTATGTGTTAATGACCCAGTTCTGCGTGTGCTCTACGTAAAATGTGGCTGCAGATGGCTGTGCTGCATCGACACGTGAGGTTTGGGAGCCACCTTACATCTAATGGGTGGGGGTCTTACATTGAGGTCCCCACTTCAGACATTTCTGATATTTCCAGTGAATTTTCCAAGGAAGTTTCAGATAAAAATACCATAAGAAAATGTGGTCAACCTTGTTTTAGTTTTTTTTTTTAATATATAAGATTTTTAGTTATAGTCTTTGTTATGTTCACATAGAAGACCGGTGGGTTTTTTCTTTTTTAGGAACAAAGTATATACAGTGGGGAAAATAAGTATTGGATACACTGACGATTTTGCAAGTTTTCCCACCTACAAAGAATGGAGAGGGCTGTAATTTTTATCGTAGGTACACTTCACCTGTGAGAGACAGAATCTAAAAATAAAAAACAGAAAATAACATTTTATAATTTTTACATACTTATTTCATGCAATTATGCAAATTAATTATTTGATACAATAGAAAAACAGATCTTAATATTTGGTACGGAAACCTTTGTTTGCAATTACAGAGGTCAGACGTTTCCTGTAGTTCTTGACCAAGTTTGCAGACACTGCAGCAGGAATTTTGGACCACTCCTCCATACAGATCTTCTCCAGATCTTTCAAGTTTCGGGACTGTTGCTGGGTGCAGTTGTCCTGTCCCCTTTGCAGAAAAGCACCCCCAAAGTATAAGGTTTCCCCAGCATGCTTCTCAGTTGGGACGGTGTTCTTGGGGTTGTACTCATCCTTCTTCTTTCTCCAAACACGTCAAGTGGAGTTGATACCAAAAAGTCCTATTTTGGTCTCATCTGACCACATGACCCTCTCCCATGCCTCCTCTGGATCACCCAGATGGTCAATGGCGAACTTCAAACGGGCCTGGACATGTGCTGGCGTGAGCAGGGGACCTTGCGTGCCCTGCAGGAGTTTAATCCATGACGGCATAGTGTGTTACTAATGGTAATGTTTGAGACTGTAGTCTCGGCTCTCTTCAGGTCATTGACCAGGTCCTCCTGTGTAGTTCTGGGCTGATTCCTGACCTTTCTCAGAATCATCCTTATCCCACGGGTCGAGATCTTGCATGGAGCCCCAGACCGAGGAAGATTGACAGTCATCTTGTGTTTCTTCCGTTTTCTAATAATTGTGCCAACAGTTGTTGCTTTCTCACCAAGCTGCTTGCATATTGTCCTGTAGCCAATCCCAGCCTGGAGCAGGTCTACAATTTTGTCCCTGGTGTCCTTAGATAGCTCTTTGGTCTTAACCATGGTGGATAGGTTGGAGTGTGATTGATTGAGTGTGTGGACAGGTGTCTTTTATACAGGTAACGAGTTCAAACAGGTACAATAAATACAGGTGAGGAGTGCAGAGTAGGAGGGCTTCTGAAAGAAAAACTAACAGGTCTGTGAGAGCGAGATTTCTTGCTGGTTGGTAGGTGATCAAATACTTATTTCATGCAATGAAATGCGATTTAATTATTTAACAATCATACAATGTGATTTTTTTTTTGGATTTTATTTTTAGATTCTGTCTCTCACAGTTGAAGTGTACCTATGATAAAAATGACAGACCTCTCCATTCTTTGTAGGTGGGAAAGCTTGCAAAATCGGCAGTGTATCAAATACTTATTTTCCCTACTGCGGGCGTGTATGTATATATATATGTGTGTGTGTGTGTGTGTGTGTGTATGTACAGTACAGACCAAAAGTTTGGACACACCTCATTTAAAGATTTTTTATGTATTTTCATGACTATGAAAATTGTACATTCACACTGAAGGCATCAAAACTATGAATTAACACATGTGGAAATATATACTTAACAAAAAAGTGTGAAACAACTGAAAATATGTCTTATATTCTAGGTTCTTCAAAGTAGCCACCTTTTGCTTTGATGACTGCTTTGCACACTCTTGGCATTCTCTTGATGCGCTTCAAGTGGTAGTCACCGGAAATGGTCTTCCAACAATCTTGAAGGAGTTCCCGGAGATGCTTAGCACTTGTAGGCCCTTTTGCCTTCACTCGGCGGTCCAGCTCACCCCAAACCATCTCGATTGGGTTCAGGTCTGGTGACTGTGGAGGCCAGGTCATCTGGCGTAGCACCCCATCACTCGCCTTCTTGGTCAAATAGCCCTTACACAGCCTGGAGGTGTGTTTGGGGTCATTGTCCTTTTGAAAAATAAATGATGGTCCAACTAAACGCAAACCGGATGGAATAGCATGCCGCCGCCAGATGCTGTGGTAGCCATGCTGGTTCAGTATGCCTTCAATTTTGAATAAATCTCCAACAGTGTCACCAGCAAAGCACCCCCACACCATCACTCCTCCTCCTCCATGCTTCACTGTGTGAACCAGGCATGTAGAGTCCATCCGTTCACCTTTTAAGCATCGCACAAAGACACGGTGGTTGGAACCAAAGATCTCAAATTTGGACTCATCAGACCAAAGCACAGATTTCCACTGGTCTAATGTCTATTCCTTGTGTTCTTTAGCCCAAACAAGTCTCTTCTGCTTGTTGCCTGTCCTTAGCAGTGGTTTCCTAGCAGCTATTTTACCATGAAGGCCTGCTGCACAAAGTCTCCTCTTAACAGTTGTTGAAGAGATGTTTCTGCTGCTAGAACTCTGTGTGGCATTGACCTGGTCTCTAATCTGAGCTGCTGTTAACCTGCGATTTCTGAGGCTGGTGACTCGGATAAACTTATCCTCAGAAGCAGAGGTGACTCTTGGTCTTCCTTTCCTGGGGCAGTCCTCATGTGAGACAGTTTCTTTGTAGCGCTTGATGGTTTTTGCAACTGCACTTGGGGACGCTTTCAAAGTTTTCACAATTTTTCGGACTGACTGACCTTCATTTCTTAAAGTAATGATGGCCACTCGTTTTTCTTTACTTAGAATTTGTATGATGGCAAGAAAAAAGCATCTAACAGTCTATTCAGTAGGACTATCAGCTGTGTATCCACCAGACTTCTGCACAACACAAGTGATGGTCCCAACCCCATTTATAAGGCAAGAAATCCCACTTATTAAACCTGACTGGGCACACCTGTGAAGTGAAAACCATTTCCGGTGACTACCTCTTGAAGCTCATCAAGAGAATGCCAAGAGTGTGCAAAGCAGCCATCAAAGCAAAAGGTGGCTACTTTGAAGAACCTAGAATATAAGACATATTTTCAGTTGTTTCACACGTTTTTGTTAAGTATATAATTCCACATGTGTTAATTCATAGTTTTGATGCCTTCAGTGTGAAAGTACAATTTTCTTAGTCATGAAAATACAGATAAATCTTTAAATGAGAAGGTGTGTCCACCTTTTGGTCTGTACTGTATATATACACTGCTCAAAAAAATAAAGGGAACACTTAAACAACAGAATATAACTCCAAGTGCATCAAACTGTCCACTTAGGAAATGACACTGATTGACAATCAATTTCACATGCTGTTGTGCAAATGGAATAGACAATAGATGGAAATTATTGGCAATTATCAAGACACCCTCAAAGGATTGATTCTGCAGGTGGGGACCACAGACCACATCTCAGTACCAATGCTTTCTGGCAGATGTTTTGGTCACTTTTGAATGTTGGTTATGCTTTCACACTCGTGGTAGCATGAGACGGACACTACAACCCACAGAAGTTGCTCAGGTAGTGCAGCTCATCCAGGATGGCACATCAGTGCGAGCTGTGGCAAGAAGGTTTGCTGTGTCTGTCAGCGTAGTGTCCAGAGGCTGGAGGTGCTACCAGGAGACAGGCCAGTACACCAGGAGACAAGGAGGGGGCCGTAGGAGGGCAACAACCCAGCAGCAGTACCGCTACCTCCGCCTTTGTGCAAGGAGGAACAGGGGGAGCACTGACAGAGCCCTGCAAAATGACCTCCAGCAGGCCACAAATGTTCATGTGTCTGCACAAACGGTTAGAAACCGACTCCATGAGGGTGGTATGAAGGCCCGACGTCCACAGATGGGGGTTGTGATCACATCCCAACATTGTGCAGGACGCTTGGCATTTGCCACAGAACACCAGGATTAGCAAAGTCACCACTGGCGCCCTGTGCTCTTCACAGATGAAAGCAGGTTCACACTGAGCACATGTGACAGACATGACAGAGTCTGGAGACGCCGCGGAGAGCGATCTGCTGCCTGCAACATCCTTCAGCATGACCGGTTTGGCAGTGGGTCAGTAATGGTGTGGAGTGGCATTTCTTTGGAGAGCCGCACAGCCCTCCATGTGCTCGCCAGACGTAGCCTGACTGTCATTAGGTACCGAGATGAGATCCTCAGACCCCTTGTGAGACCATATGCTGGTGGGGTTGGCCCTGGGTTCCTCCTAATGCAGGACAATGCCAGACCTCATGTGGCTGGAGTGTGTCAGCAGTTCCTGCAAGATGAAGGCATTGAAGCTATGGACTGTCCCACCCGTTCCCCAGACCTGAATCCGATTGAGCACATCTGGGACATCATGTCTCGCTCCATCCACCAACGTCACGTTGCACCATAGACTTTCCAGAAGTTGGCGGATGATTTAGTCCAGGTCTGGGAGGAGATCCCACAGGAGACCACCTCATCAGGAGCATGCCCAGGCGTTGTAGGGAGGTCATACAGGCACGTGGAGGCCGCACACAATACTGAACCTCATTTTGACTTGTTTTAAGGACATTACATCAAAGTTGGATCAGCCTGTAGTGTGTTTTTCCACTTTAATTTTGGGGGTGGCTCCAAATCCAGGCCTCCATTAGTTAATAAATTTGATTTCCATTGATGATTTTTGTGTGATTTTGTTGTCAGCACATTCAGCTTTGTACAGAACAAAGTATTCAATGAGAATATTTCATTCATTCAGATCTAGGATGTGTTATTTGAGTGTTCCCTTTATTTTTTTGAGCAGTGTATGTATATGTGTGTGTATATATATAATTTTTTTTAATTTTTTTCAATACATATTTCACTTTGGAGCTGACATAAGTCATGGACATGGGCTCTGTATCATGATATGTCTCCAATTTAGCAAATCTAGATCATGAAAGTAACTCTGTGACCTGCCATGTTGTCACCCTGAGTAATATGCTATAGGTATCATTACTGAGTCATATAGTGATGAAGTGATTGACAGTTGCTCCTGCTTTCTATCGAGCGTCTCTCCTGCTCTTTCTCTCGAGCGTCTCTCCTGCTCTCTCTCTCTCGAGCGTCTCTCCTGCTCTCTCTCTCGAGCGTCTCTCCTGCTCTCTCTCTCGAGCGTCTCTCCTGCTCTCTCTCTCGAGCGTCTCTCCTGCTCTCTCTCTCGAGCGTCTCTCCTGCTCTCTCTCGAGCGTCTCTCCTGCTCTCTCTCTCGAGCTTCTCTCCTGCTCTCTCTCTCGAGCTTCTCTCCTGCTCTTTCTCTCGAGCGTCTCTCTCTCTCTTGCATCTCTCCTGCTCTCTCTCTCTCGAGCGTCTCTCCTGCTCTCTCTCTCGAGCGTCTCTCCTGCTCTCTCTCGAGCGTCTCTCCTGCTCTCTCTCGAGCGTCTCTCCTGCTCTCTCTCTCGAGCTTCTCTCCTGCTCTCTCTCGAGCGTCTCTCCTGCTCTCTCTCTCGAGCGTCTCTCCTGCTCTCTCTCTCGAGCTTCTCTCCTGCTCTCTCTCTCGAGCTTCTCTCCTGCTCAATCTCTCGAGCGTCTCTCTCTCTCTCGAGCGTCTCTCCTGCTCTATCTCTCTTGAGCGTCTCTCCTGCTCTCTCTCTCTCGAGCGTCTCTCTCTCTCTAGCATCTCTCCTGCTCTCTCTCTCTCGAGCATCTCTCCTGCTCTCTCTCTCTCGAGCGTCTCTCCTGCTCTCTCTCTCGAGCGTCTCTCCTGCTCTCTCTCTCTCTCGAGCGTCTCTCCTGCTCTCTCGAGCGTCTCTCCTGCTCTCTCTCTCTCTCGAGCGTCTCTCCTGCTCTCTCTCTCGAGCGTCTCTCCTGCTCTCTCTCTCGAGCGTCTCTCCTGCTCTCTCTCTCGAACGTTTCTCCTGCTCTCTCTCTCGAGCGTCTCTCCTGCTCTCTCTCTCGAGCGTCTCTCCTGCTCTCTCTCTCTCGAGCGTCTCTCCTGCTCTCTCTCTCGAGCGTCTCTCCTGCTCTCTCTCTCTCAAGCGTCTCTCCTGCTCTCTCTCTCTCGAGCGTCTCTCCTGCTCTCTCTCTCTCGAGCGTCTCTCCTGCTCTCTCTCTCGAGCGTCTCTCCTGCTCTCTCTCGAGCGTCTCTCCTGCTCTCTCTCTCGAGCGTCTCTCCTGCTCTCTCTCTCTCGAGCGTCTTTCTAGCGTCTCTCCTGCTCTCTCTCTCGAGCGTCTCTCCTGCTCTCTCTCGAGCGTCTCTCCTGCTCTCTCTCTCTCTCGAGCGTCTCTCCTGCTCTCTCTCTCTCGAGCGTCTCTCCTGCTCTCTCTCTCTAGCGTCTCTCCTGCTCTCTCTCGAGCGTCTCTCCTGCTCTCTCTCTAGAGCGTCTCTCCTGCTCTCTCTCTCGAGCGTCTCTCCTGATCTTGAGCGTCTCTCCTGCTCTCTCTCTCTCGAGCGTCTCTCCTGCTCTCTCTCTCGAGCGTCTTTCTAGCGTCTCTCCTGCTCTCTCTCTCGAGCGTCTCTCCTGCTCTCTCTCTCTCGAGCGTCTCTCCTGCTCTCTCTCTCGAGCGTCTCTCCTGTTCTCTTTCTTGAGCGTCTCTCCTGCTCTCTCTCTCTCTCGAGCGTCTCTCCTGATCTCGAGCATCTCTCCTGCTCTCTCTCTCTCTCGAGCGTCTTTCTAGCGTCTCTCCTGCTCTCTCTCTCGAGCGTCTCTCCTGCTCTCTCTCTCTCGAGCGTCTCTCCTGCTCTCTCTCTCGAGCGTCTCTCCTGCTCTCTCTCTTGAGCGTCTCTCCTGCTCTCTCTCTCTCTCGAGCGTCTCTCCTGCTCTCTCTCTCGAGCGTCTTTCTAGCGTCTCTCCAGCTCTCTCTCTTGAGCGTCTCTCCTGCTCTCTCTCTCGAGCGTCTCTCCTGATCTCGAGCATCTCTCCTGCTCTCTCTCTCTCTCGAACGTCTTTCTAGCGTCTCTCCTGCTCTCTCTCTCTCGAGCGTCTTTCTAACGTCTCTCCTGCTCTCTCTCTCGAGCGTCTCTCCTGCTCTCTCTCTCTCGAGCGTCTTTCTAGCGTCTCTCCTGCTCTCTCCAGCCCTTGTCTGCTTGATCGCTGATACTGCCATACTTTGTAGTCTGTATACACTGTGTTCCAAATTATTATGCAAATATTATTTTCTCAGATTTTCCCAAATTACCTATATGAATTGCAGTCATTGTAATTTTCCAGTCAAATAACTATTAGAGTACAATTGAAAGGTTTTTGTACAAACTGCCTATGATAACAGTATATTTAAAAAAATAAAACACTCAAACTGCACTCAAAATGCATGTTCCAAATTATTATGCACAGCAGAGTTTTCAACCTTTTCATTTTAATAAAGAACAAAAAAATGGTCTTTTTTGAAATTATAAGCATTAGCAGGTTATTACACACTGAAATCAAACAGTTTTCAACTCAAAACTTTATTCTAGGTGATGTTACATTTGCACATAGGACCGCTTGTTCGAAAGGAGCTTCTGAACTCTCTCGTCCATTGAATTTGTCAGGTTTTGGATGGTTTCTGCTTCAATTGTTTTGCATGAGGACAGAATACCCTCCCAGAGCTGTTGCTTAGATGTGAACTGCCTCCCGCCATCATAGACACTCCTTTTGATGATGCTCCAGAGGTTCTCAATGGGGTTGAGGTCAGGGGAGCATGGGGGCCACACCATAAGTTTGTCCCCTTTTATGCCCATAGCAGCCAGAGATGCAGATGTGTTATGTGCATCATGAGACGGGGCATTATCATGCATGAAAATGATCTTGCTGCGGAATGCACGGTTCTTCTTCTTGAACCATGGAAGCAAGTGCTGTTTGAGAAACTCAACATACATTATGGAGTTCATCTTTACCCCTTCAGGGATCCTAAAAGGGCCGACAATCTCTCTCCCCATGATTCCAGCCCAAAACATTACTCCACCTCCTCCTTGTTGGCGCTGTAGCCGTGTTTGCATGGGGTGTCCATCAACCAGCCATCCTCCACTCCATCCATCTGGACCATCAAGATCATTTCATGCATGATAATGCACCGTCTCATGATGCACATAACACATCTGCATCTCTGGCTGCTATGGGCATAAAAGGGGACAAACTTATGGTGTGGCCCCCTGCTCCCCTGACCTCAACCCCATTCAGAACCTCTGGAGCATCATCAAAAGGAGTGTCTATGATGGCGGGAGGCAGTTCACATCTAAGCAACAGCTCTGGGAGGGTATTCTGTCCTCATGCACAACAATTAAAGCAGAAACCATCCAAAACCTGACAAATTCAATGGACGAGAGAGTTCAGAAGCTCCTTTCGAACAAGGGGTCCTATGTGCAAATGTAACATCACCTAGAATAAAGTTTTGAGTTGAAAACTGTTTGATTTCAGTTTGTAATAACCTGCTAATGCTTAGAATTTCAAAAATGACCATTTTTTTGTTCTTTATTAAAATGAAAAGGTTGAAAACTCTGCTGTGCATAATAATTTGGAACATGCATTTTGAGTGCAGTTTGAGTTTTTTATTTTTTAAAAAATATACTGTTATCATAGGCAGTTTGTACAAAAACCGTTCAATTGTACTCTAATAGTTATTGACTGGAAAATTACAATGACTGCAATTCATATAGGTAATTTGGGAAAATCTGAGAAAATATTATTTGCATAATAATTTGGAACACAGTGTATATGTACAATTTTAATATGATCAATAAAAATATGTAAATATATTATATATATACACACACTGCTCAAAAAATAAAGGGAACACTTAAACATCACAACTCCAAGTCAATAACACTTCTGTGAAATCTACCTGTCCAGTTATGAAGCAACACGGATTGTGAATCAATTTCTCCTGCTGTTGTGCAAATGGAGCAGACAACTGGTAGAAATGATAGGCAATTAGCCAGATACCCCCTATAAAGGAGTGGTTCTGCAGGTGGTGACCACAGACCATTTCTCTGTTCTCATTCTTTTTGGCTGATGTTTTGGTCACTTTTTCATTTTGCCATTGCTCTCACCCCTAGAGGTACATTAGCATTAGGCAGTGTCTACAGTACAACCCATAGAAGTTGCTCAGGTAGTGCCGTTCATCCAGGACGGCACATCAGTGCGAGCTGTGGCAAGAAGTGTAGCTGTGTCTGTCAGCACAGTGTCCAGAGCATGGAGCAGATACCAGGAGATGTGCAGGGAGCCATAGGAGGGCAACAACCCAGCAACAGGACCGTTACCTCCTCCTTTGTGCAAGGAGGAACAGGAGGAGCACTGCCAGAGCCCTGCAAAATGACCTCCAGCTGGCCACAAATGTGCATGTGTCTGCACAAACGGTTAGAAACCGACTCCATGAGGGTGGTATGAGGGCCCGATGTCCACAGATGGGGGTTGTGCTCACAGCCCAACACCGAGCAGGACGCTTGACATTTGCCACAGAACACCAGGATTGGCAAAGTCGCCACTGGTGCCCTCTGCTCTTCACAGATGAAAGCTCAGTATTGTGTGTGGCCTCCACGTGCCTGTATGACCTCCCTACAACGCCTGGGCATGCTCCTGATGAGGTTGCGGATGGTCTCCTGTGGGATCTCCTCCCAGACCTAGACTAAAGCATCAGCCAACTCCTGAACAGTCAGTGGTGCAACGCGACGTTGGTGGATGTGACTCGCCCCCTGGGCCGTGGGGTACTCGGATCCGGGCAGTAGGGGAACGATGGGAGTAGTAGTGGCAACCCGGTTTCGTGGCTCAGGGTGGTCAGGCCAGTGGTAGTCCGTTATGTGCTGATGTTTATGTCCGACTACGCCACCCGTGGATTTGCGGTTATTAGGAACCGCCGCTGCATGCCGACCGCTGGGGCTGATGAGGTGTGCAGCTAGGGTAGTGTGACTCCCCACGGGAAGAGTGCGGCCCCAGGGCAGTATAGTGGATGGTGGGAGTGATGGTGGTGAGAGTCCCAGTGCTGATAGTGCTGGAGAAGCAAGGAGCACACAGACAACAGGTTGCAGTCCAGGGTCTTTACTAGAACAGGTAAATTGACCCATAAACAGTCCCGGCTAGGAGGGGGACCTGGATGTCTGAGAGCAACGGGGAAATTGGCCCTGGTCAGGGTGAGGGTGTAGGCCTACCGTGCTTTCTGCGCTCCTTCTGGCTATCTCCTCCTGATAGGGTAACAGCCCACGTTTCCAAGCTTTCCGTGTATTCTCGCCTGTATGGCCTGCGACGTGGGTTCCTTTCTGCTCCCAGCCTTGTACGGCTTTACTGGTCCCTTCTGTTGTGGCAGGGCCTCCAGGCTTCTTAGGCCAAGGAATATACAGTCCCCTGCGGACTGGTTCTCTGCTGGGGGATGTGGAATCCTCTCAGCCTCAGACACCAAAGTCTGGTAAATTAAGTCCTCTTTCTGCCAAGACAGGCTCTCTTCGCCTCTTGTCTCTGGCTTGTGGCTCTCCTCCTGCCACACTTCCTCTTAGGTGCAGTGCAACTGTCTGTCCCTGTTCTGCTCTGGGACAAGTCGCAATGCTGAGACAGGCCATCCAGTTCTCTCTAACCCTGCCCCCAGCACCAGTTTTTATAGGGGCAGCCTGCTCCCCCTACTGGCCTGAGACAGGAGGCATTGCATGCTAATGTTCCCCTGACTAGAGAACCTCCCCCTTGCTCTCAGACACAGCTTTAATACATTTTGTGGCATCCAGGCCAGGGTGACACATTCCCCCCTAGTGAAATTTAGTACTCCGGGACTAAACAATAAACAAAGACAATAAAACATTAATAGACATTAATAGACAGACGACGCACAAATTGAGTTCTTAAGGTCACAGTGTGGCCTGTGACCGGGTGTCCATATCACCAATACAACGGGGAGCCTTAACCAGGTGGGGGTCTGTCCTACCCCAAGTCCTTCACAGTCTTAGTTCATTCCTTGGTTAGGCTCCGAACGCAGTCCATACCAGGTCCCGGTTATAAAAAGTCCATAACCTGTGAGTCCTTACAGTAACTGCAAGAAACTGAAACACGGAATTACCAAACATGCATGTAACTTTGCAAACAATTCAACATTTGGCAACAAGGTTATTTACAATTTTAGTGCGCTCTATATTCTCCAGCGAGCGGGTATCAGCCCCTTTGTGCTCCTGGTTGACCTACGTAGTCCACTGTCTGGTGGTGGACCAACCTGGCTTTCCCCACTAGCGTTAGGGGTACAGCTACCAGCTGGGTGTACAGGTAGGGAAGGCAGCTGTCTGCGGGTCCTTTGGCTTACCGCAGGCATGGCAGGCTCACTGTCAGCAGAGGGTTGACTCTCCTGGGCTGCTGGTACAGGCTCTTCTGCCTCTGGAACCGCTTGCTCCTCTTCACCTTCCGGCTCTGGTGTTGTTTGTTGCTGTGCCGGCTGCAGGAAATGCAGGACGGGTACCACTATGGCATCATTTATGCGAGTCCAGGACTGAGGGAACTCTCCGAGAACGGTGCTGATCATTTCTTCCTTGTCCTCTGCGGGTTCAAGGTCACTCTGATCCTCTTCTGCACTACGGAGTTGCTCGGGGCATCTTTTGAGATGGTCTCTGGAGACGGTACTAGTGGTTTCTCCTCCGTCCTTGGTGATCACGCACACCTTCGGGTTGTCGTGATCAGACTGCAGTACGGTGTAGGGTTCCCTTTCCCACTGGTCGTCCAACTTGTGAAGCCTTCTTTTTCGCTTTAGGACTTGCTCACCAGGTTCTAGGGGACCAGCAGGGGCGTGTTGGTTGAAGAGTTTTTCTTGCCTCTCTCTCACCTGGGCCAGGCTCTTCTCCACAGTCTACTGCACCTTCTTGTACTGCAGTTGCCTTTCCGTATCCCAGTCCGCATCCGGGGAGGTGTCCTCAGGCGTTAAGACTCCCATCTCCAGGTCTATAGGCAGCTTACCCGGTCTGGGTCGCATCAGGTAAGCCGGGGTGCAGTTGGTAGCATTCACCGGGATATGATTGTATAAGTCTATCAGGTCCGGCAGTTTTTCTGGCCACAGGCTGCGCTCCTCCAGGGGCAACGTCTTCAGGAGATCAATGACTATATTGTTCATCTTCTCACACATCCCGTTGGTTTGTGGGTGGTAAGGCGTTGTCCGAATCTTCTTACAGCCATAGAGGTTGCCGAACTCCTGGAAGATTTCAGCCTCGAACGCTGGACCCTGGTCTGTCAGGACCTGTTCCGGATACCCGTGTGGACGGCAGAAATATTGCTGGAAGGCTCTGGCCGCTGTTTGGGCTGTCAAGTCTTTTACTGGGACCACCACTAGAAAACGGGAATAGTGGTCCACGATTGTCAGGGCATAGATGTATCCTGACCGGCTGGGAGCCAATTTGACATGGTCCAGAGCTACCAGCTCAAGAGGCTGCGTGGTGACGATGGGCCTCAAGGGTGTCTTCTGGCTGGTGCGGTCCTTCCTCCTTAGGTGACAAGGGCCACAGTCTGCACCATTTTTCTACAGCTCCTCTCATGCCGACCCAAAAGAACCTTCCTCTTAGTAGGAACTCCAGTTTCTTCCAACCGAACCGATGTGTCCCGCTCTGTCATGGTAAGCCCCCAGGACCATAGCTGCATCCCGCCTTGGGACCACGACTTGCCAGGTCAGCTCGTGCGTCCGGTGGTTGACAATCCTTCTGCACAACTTGCCTTCGTAGAGGAACAGCTTGCTCTTCTCTTTCCATAGCTGCTTGGCTTCCTCTGGAGCATCCGGATCTATGCGGGCATCTTCCTGGGTCAGCAGATCTTTCACCAGGCGGATGGCAGGGTCACTATCTTGGGTCTCGGCCCAGCTGTGTTGAGGTAGGGGATTTATCATCACGGTTGTTAGATCCTCCTCCTTCACGCGGTGGGAGTATTGAGCAGCTCCATACCGGTGAAACGCGGGGAGTTCTACCTCCTCCAGCTCTTCTGGGTCTTCGTCACCTTCAGATAAGTGAGGCATCCTCGATAGGGCGTCAGCGTTGGCATTGGTTTTGCCGGCCCGGTACTTGATCAGTCATAGTTGGAGAGACGGGCCATCCACCGCTGTTCTAGGGCACCCAGTCTTGCATTGTCCAGGTGTGTCAACGGGTTGTTGTCCGTGTACACGGTGAACTTTGCGGAGGCCAGGTAATGCTTGAAGCGTTCCGTCACGGCCCACACCACCGCCAAGAATTCTAGCTTGAAGGAGCTGTAATTCTCCGGGTTCCTCTTGGTGGGTCTCAGCTTCCGGCTGGCGTACGCGATCACCCTTTCTCTGCCCTGTTGGTTTTGGGACAGTACGGCTCCCAGTCCCACATTACTGGCATCTGTGTGGAGAATGAAAGGCTGGCCATAATCAGGGTAGGCCAGGATCTCGTCCCCTGTGAGGGCCATCTTTAGCTGGCGGAAGGACTCCTCTTCCGGTTTATCCCACTTGAAGGGCGGCTTTTGGCTCCTGGACTTAGACTGTCCGATCAGGAGGTCCTGCATAGGAGCTGCCATCTTAGTGAACCCGGGGATGAACCTTCGGTAGTAGCCTACCAACCCGAGAAACTGTCTCACCTCTTTGATGTTCGAGGGGCTTGGCCAGCTCTTGATTGCCGTGACCTTGTCAGGGTCGGGGGCCACTCCTTCCGCGCTTACCACGTGCCCTAGGTACTGGTCCTTTGGTTTCAGCAGGTGACACTTCGATGGTTTCACCTTCAGGCCATAGCCTGCCAGGGCTTCGAACACCTCGGCCAGGTGCTTTAGGTGGTCCTCGTAGGTCTTCGAATAGACGATCACGTCGTCCAGGTAAAGGAGGACCGTCTCGAAGTTTCGGTGCCCTAGACATCATTCCATCAGCCTCTGGAAGGTCCCTGGTGCGTTGCAGAGCCCGAAGGGCATACAGTTGAACTCACTCAGTCCCATCGGGGTGGTGAAGGCAGTCTTCTCCTTGTCAGCCTCTGCCACAGGAACCTGCCAGTACCCGCTAGTAAGGTCCAAAGTAGAAAAGAAGTTAGCAGATTTTAGTGCGGCTAAAGACTCCTCTGTTCTAGGCAGCGGATATGCGTCTTTGTGGGTGATACGGTTGATTTGTCTATAGTCCACGCACATTCTCATGGTGCCGTCTTTCTTTTTGACCAGAACCAAGGGGGCTGCCCAGGGGCTACAGCTGTCTCTAATAACCCCAGCTTCTTTCATCTCTCTTAGCATGCCCTTTGCGTTCTGATAATGTGCAGGGGGCACAGGTCTGTGCCTCTCTTTTATTGGTGGGTGGCTCCCTGTGGGGATGTGGTGTTCTATCCCTTTTACTCTGCCGAAGTCTAGCGGGTGCTTACTAAAGACTCTCTCGTACTCCTGTACCACCCGGTAGACTCCTTGTTTTTGGTGCAGGGGAGTGGAGTCAGCACCCACATGGAGTTTCTGGCACCAGTCCTCCTTTTGTTTCTGGGAGCCATTACCCTCCGCCTGAGGAGATGGAGGCAAGGGTTCCACGGCCCTGATAGCTTTGTGTTCGACAACAAACAGTTTGGCGAGTGTAGCGTACCTGGGTAAGTGTACTTCCCTCTCCCCAATGTTGAGGATGCGGACGGGCACCCTCCCATGACGGACATCAACCACCCCCCGGGCTGTCAAAATGGTGGGCCTGCTGTCTGAGTACACGGGTTCTACCATGGCTTGGTAGTCTCTACCTCTCAACCCGATTGCAGTCCGACACCAGATCATCATTTCACTTTTGGGAGGCATGGAAATGGGGAATGGGTCACTCAGTCTTACGCTACCGATCTCACCACCAGACAGTTCTACCTGCTGCCGTCTCATCAGGGCTTTTATCTCCTTGTTGAGGACTCTCTGTTGGCTGGAACTAGCATTCACCGCCACCTGTTGTAGAATTACAATTACCTCTGAAAGACAATTTTCAATTACGTTAGTACCCACAGTTATTTTAGGGTGACTTTCACGACGGTCAATGTCCACAATAATCACCCCCTGTGCCGGCAGTTCAACTTTACCAATTTTAATGGTCATCTCCTTGAACCCCATCTGCGGCACGGGTAAGCCATTACTGGCGATGATGCTCAAGTTATTGTCTGGATACCGTGTGATATCAGCATCAGTCCAATACTGCTTAAAAAGTACATAAGGGATAGTGGTTACTTGTGACCTATTATCCAGCAAGGCGCTCATGGGGATACCGTCCAGCACCACGGGTAAAACCGGGCGCCCCCCAACGTACTTATTACGCCAATTGTAAGGGCCTGGTGATCTTATGCCTGGGGGTTGGCCCTTTGCCCCAGGTTGGACCCTTTTAAATTACAGTACCTGGAAATGTGTCCGGGCTGGTTGCATCGACGGCAAATGGGCTGTCCATCCTCTGCGTAGCGGTCTGTGGGCCTCCCTCGGAACGACGGGATCCTCCTCTGTCGACGCCACGGGACATCCTCCGGACTTGAAGCCAGCTCGATGGGTCTTGACAGGTCCACTTGCAACGCCTGGACGGTCCTGGTCAACGCCGCGACGCTCCTGGTCAGCTCCTGGACTTGGTGGTGCAGGTCTTTCGACGGGGCTTGGTTCAGGGCCTGTGCATCAGCCCCCACGGGATCCATAGAGGAGGGCGCCGCCTCCTGGTGGTTGGTGAGAGCAGGGCGCCGGGGGTTTATAGCGCCACTGGTTGCAGATTCACGGAGCACCCTTATGGCCCTGTCCTTAAATTGGGCAAAGGTTAGGTCGGGGTTCTGAAAGAACATGAGACGCAGTTGGGCCCTGTGGGCGCTAGACAGCAGACCTTCTATGAATTGTTCTGTTAGCAGCTTATCCGTTTCCTGCACACTGCCAGGGTCAGTTTGTTGAATAGCCCTCAAGGCTTCCTGCAGATTTAGGGCATAGTCTCTGATGCTGTCCTGTGCCCGCTGCTTACATCCATAGAACCTCATTTTAATCTCAGCGGAGGTACGTGTGTCAAAGGTACCCCGCAGCCGGGCCAGAATACCCTTCACAGTCCTTTTATCCTCAGTGGGCCATGATTTTACCTCCCTTTGGGCTGCGCCAGTTAACTGCCCTGTCAATATGCTGACCTTCTGTTCCTCTGTCAGGGGGTAAACGTGGAACAAACTGCATAGCCTTTCCTTGAAGTCAGTTAGGGCATGGGGCTCCCCTGAGTATTTGGGCAGCCAGGCCGCTCCAGGGATGTAGGGCAGGGAAAAGGGCATCACCGCTGCTGCAGCTGCGTTGGTGGTAGTGGGCGCCTCTGTGTCCGACATCTTCCTCCCCCCTAGTTAAGCGTGGCCTACCTTCCGACGATCCTCTTCTGTAGGCCGCGGCTCCGCTGCTGCTGCTCTGGACGAGGACCTTGCGTCGCGTCCTGATGACGTCAGCGTCGCTCTCTCTCCCTTCCAGGACCTTGCGCAGCGTCGGTGCGTGGGGCGGAGCTTCGGATCTCGCGCGGTTTTGAAGTCCACGCCCCTCTTCTTCCCGCGCGGCGTCCTGAAGATGGCGTCCGATGGCGAGAAACAGCTGCGGATGGCGGGAAGACGGCAGAAGACGGCGGGAAACAGTCCAAGATGGCGTCTGATGGCGGGAATCGGCTCCGGATGGCGGGAAACGACTCCGGACGGCGGGAAACTTCGCCACAGGTAAGTTACAAAAGTCTTTTTCAGGCACGCAGTACCCGGTGGTTGCGGGCATGAAATCCTGCCGACTACGCCAAAGCTGACTCGCCCCTTGGGCCGTGGGGCACTCGGATCCGGGCAGTCTGGGAACGATGGGAGTAGTAGTGGCAACCCGGTTCCGTGGCTCAGGGTGGTCAGGCCAGTGGTAGTCCGTTATGTGCTATTGATTATGTCCGACTACGCCACCCGTGGATTGCGGTTATTAGGAACCGCCGCTGCATGCCGACCGCTGGGGCTGATGAGGTGTGCAGCTAGGGTAGTGTGACTCCCCACGGGAAGAGTGCGGCCCCAGGGCAGTATAGTGGATGGTGGGAGTGATGGTGGTGAGAGTCCCAGTGCTGATAGTGCTGGAGAAGCAAGGAGCACACAGACAACAGGTTGCAGTCCAGGGTCTTTACTAGAACAGGTAAATTGACCCATAAACAGTCCCGGCTAGGAGGGGGACCTGGATGTCTGAGAGCAACGGGGAAATTGGCCCTGGTCAGGGTAAGGGTGTAGGCCTACCGTGCTTTCTGCGCTCCTTCTGGCTATCTCCTCCTGATAGGGTAACAGCCCACGTTTCCAAGCTTTCTGTGTATTCTCGCCTGTATGGCCTGCGACGTGGGTTCCTTTCTGCTCCCAGCCTTGTACGGCTTTACTGGTCCCTTCTGTTGTGGCAGGGCCTCCAGGCTTCTTAGGCCAAGGAATATACAGTCCCCTGCGGACTGGTTCTCTGCTGGGGGATGTGGAATCCTCTCAGCCTCAGACACCAAAGTCTGGTAAATTAAGTCCTCTTTCTGCCAAGACAGGCTCTCTTCGCCTCTTGTCTCTGGCTTGTGGCTCTCCTCCTGCCACACTTCCTCTTAGGTGCAGTGCAACTGTCTGTCCCTGTTCTGCTCTGGGACAAGTCTCAATGCTGAGGCAGGCCATCCAGTTCTCTCTAACCCTGCCCCCAGCACCAGTTTTTATAGGGGCAGCCTGCTCCCCCTACTGGCCTGAGACAGGAGGCATTGCATGCTAATGTTCCCCTGACTAGAGAACCTCCCCCTTGCTCTCAGACACAGCTTTAATACATTTTGTGGCATCCAGGCCAGGGTGACACAGATGGAGCGAGACATGATGTCCCAGATGTGCTCAATCGGATTCAGGTCTGGGGAACAGGCGGGCCAGTCCATAGCTTCAATGCCTTCACCTTGCAAAAACTGCTGACACACTCCAGCCACATGAGGTCTGGCAATGTCCTGCATACTGCATAAGGGGCATAATGGGGGCATTACACTGTGTGGGGGCATAATACATACTACATAAGGGGCATAATGGGGGCATTAAACTTTTTGGGGCATCATACATACTGCATAAGGGGCATAATGGGGGCAATACACTGTGTGGGGGCATCATACATACTGCATAAGGGGCATAATGGGGGCATTACATTGTGTGGTAGCATCATACATCTTGTATAAGGGGCATAATGGGGGCATTACACTGTGTGGGAGCATCATACATACTGCATGAGGGGCATAATGGTGGCATACACTGTGTGGTGCATCATACATACTGTATAAGGGGCATAATGGGGGCATTACACTGTGTGGGGCATCATATATACTGTATAAGGGGCATAATGGGGCATTACACTGTGTGGGGGCATCATACATACTGCATAAGGGGCATAATGGGGGCATTACACTGTGTGGGGGCATCATACATACTGCATAAGGAGCATAATGGGGGCATTACACTGTGTGGGGGCATCATGTATACTGCATAAGGGGCATAATGGGGGCATTACACTGTGTGGGGGCATCATACATCCTGCATAAGGGGCATAATGGGGGCATTACACTGTGTGGGGGGCATCATACATCCTGCATAAGGGGCATAACACTGTGTGGGGGCATCATACATCCTGCATAAGGGGCATAATGGGGGCATTACACTGTGTGGGGGGCATCATACATACTGCATAAGGGGCATAATGGGGGCATTACACTGTGTGGGGGCATCATACATCCTGCATAAGGGGCATAATGGGGGCATTACACTGTGTGGGGGCATCATACATCCTGCATAAGGGGCATAATGGGGGCATTACACTGTGTGGGGGCATCATACATACTGCATAAGGGGTATAATGGGGGCATTACACTGTGGGGGGCATCATGCATCCTACATAAGGGGCATAATGGGGGCATTACACTGTGTGGGGGCATCATACATACTGCATAAGGGGTATAATGGGGGCATTACACTGTGGGGGGCATCATGCATCCTACATAAGGGGCATAATGGGGGCATTACACTGTGTGGGGGCATCATACATTCTGTATAAGGGGCATAATGGGGGCATTACACTGTGGGGCCAGTAAAGGGGCCCTTTACTATGAGAACAATACGTTTCCTCCCTTCCTGTCTCCATAGTTGGGTCGTATGTATCTATTACAGGAAACAGAACAAAAACCTTATGATTCTTATAAAGGGGCAACACAAGACCCCAAAAGAGTCTCTGTGCTCAAGGGGTTAATGCCCCCTGCGCCCAGTAATGGGGGATCCCCACATACCTCCACCTGCAGAGCCGCCACCACATATATGGCTGCTCTGTGCGCACAGGAGCTGTGATGAGGTCACAGGAGGGGAAGAGTCAGGGGTCACATGATCAGGGGCCTCAGTGGATGTGTGACACCCCAGGGGTCTGGTTGCCACAGTGATCGAGATATTATGTCTGAGAGCAGGTGGGAGGTCCTTTGGTCAGGGATCCTGTGCATGCCACACCTCCTGCCCAGTCTTGGGAGGGGAAGGACTTCCCCTATATAAACCTGGGGCTGAGGCAGGGTAGGGAGTTCTGAGAGGAGAAGACAGGGAGCAGAGCTGCTCTATGGGCTCTGCTCCACAGGCAGGCCCTGTCCAGGGGCCTGAGCCTGGAGTCAAGGAGAGTAGAGACAAGAAACAGTCATATGAAGAAACAGCAGAAGCTCAGTGGGAGCAATACTAATACGAGTCAGGGGCTGGCAGCTGCAGAGCTCGCCCTGACTGAGAAGCTTTCTTACCGGACCCGGCGTCCGAGGCTGTGGGGACTAACTCTTACCCAGCAGCAGAAGCCGACCGGCAGGGGATTTCAGGTCCTCAGGCCCAGAAACCCGAAGGCACGGTCACACGCGTGGGACCAGCACCGCCATCGTGGAGCGGAAGCCATTAGAAGGCCCCGAGTCACCGGCCATACGGGTGAGCACCACACGGTACACTCAGGGACGTGGGCTACTTATATCCGCTTCTAGCAAGGTAGCCAGAAGAGTACAGTCAGTTTGGGAGGCCTACAACTCCGCCTGGCCAGGGGAGATCCCATCTGCTCAAGGACTGACCAGGCCCCGTTCGCTAGCAAGTACTCCGGGAGGGTCTATCGTTGTTACCAGTAAAGACCCTGAATTACACCGCACCGTCTCTGAGTGGTTCCTGCTACCCCCATTTTCCACGTCGGCTGCCCTGAGGCCATACCCCTCCCGTTGGGGGTTATACTATCACGCTGCACAATTCTACACCGGCCTCAGCGGTCTGCCCTGCAGCGGCAGCTCCATAGCTGCAAATCAACGGGTGGCGTAGTCGACACTCAAATAACATCTATCAAGACTGCCACACACTGAGTTGACTCCCTGGGCACGGACCGGGTCCCCGCCACTCGGAGACTACAACCCTCATCTGATCCGGTTCCGGGTAAGCCCCGTGCGCGAGACGCTGCGCGACACAGCAGGCCCAGGGGCGCGTCAGATGCAGGACTCTGCTGTGCTGGTTGTCATGGTGCTGGATGAGCTGAAGTTTATGTGTGGGGTCAGGAGTAGTGTTGAGCGATACCTTCCGATATCGGGAAATATCGTATCAGATTGGATAGGACCGATACCCAAAAGTATCGGATATCGCCGATTCCGATACCGGAAACCAATGCAAGTCAATGGGACACTAATATCGGAAAGCCATCCCAGCGTGAGAGAATTCTCCTGATTGTTTAAAAGCCGGCGGGCGGTAAAAAGCCGCCGGCTTTTAAACAATCACACAGCCCCATACTGCTTCCCCGCAGCCTCCCACCCCGATCCTGCGCTCCCCCCGCCACCTCCCATCCCGATCGTAAGTTAGGACCGGGCGGGGAGCGCAGCACCAAGGAGCAGGGAGCGAAGGACCCGGGCGGGGAAGCCGGCAGTGAAAAGACTACACCGCCGGCTTTCCCGTTCTGTGCTGCGCTCTCCCGCCGGTTATTTCAAATGAACAGCTGAGGTATCAGGTGATGCTGATCAGCTGTTCATTTGAAGTAGCCGCGGTGCCCTCAGAGGGTTCATGTGAGTTCATGCTTCACTGCATGAACTCACATGAACTTTCCCACGGCCGCACAGGTCAGCCTCACCTCCCAGACCATCAGACCCATCATGATTGGTGTGTGCGCAGGTGTCTGTGCGATGTGTGCGGGTGTGTGCGCGATGTCTGCGGGTGTCTGCGTGCAGGCAGACATAGGCTAATGTGACACTACTACTCCCATCGGCCTATGTCTGTCCCCCGTCCACTTGTGCCAGCAGGATCAGCTCGATGGGAGCAGTAGCTATTTTAGCTGCCCCATATGTTATTTTTGCCCCTATACATCTTTTATGTTTTTAGGCCCCCCATATATTTTTTTTGTTTTTGGTCCCCAATAAATTTTAAATACATTTTTCATTGGTGGCCAGTGGTTACCTAAAATAAATTAGTTCATACATTACCTGTCCCCGCCGATCGCCACCTAAAATAAAGTAAAAAATAAAAAACTACACCTATACTCACCTAGACACCTAATTCCCCGAAGCCATCGATCTCCTGTAATAAAATATAAAATAATAAACCACAACCTTATCCTTACCCCTCCGTAGTAGTCCACGAGTGTCCCACGAAGATCTCCAGTTTAGAGCAGCCACATAAAATGTGACCGCTCTAAACCACTGCCGCCGCTAGAATGACGGGGCCGTAAAGCAGCCCCATCATTGCATAAACCGGTGTCTAGGTGAGTATAGGTGTAGTTTTTTATTTTTTACTTTATTTTAGGTGGCGATCAGGTAATGTATGAACTAATTTATTTTAGGTAACCACTGGCCACCAATGAAAAATGTATTTAAAATTTATTGGGGACCAAAAACAAAAAAAATATATGGGGGGCCTAAAAACATAAAAGATGTATAGGGGCAAAAATAACATATGGGGCAGTTTAAATAGCAGGATCAGGCTGATGGGAACTACTGCTCCCATCGAGCTGATCCTGCTGGCACGAGTGGACGGGGGACAGACAAAGGCTGATGTGAGTAGTAGTGTCACATCGGCCTATGTCTGCCTGCACGCAGACACCCGCAGACATCGCGCACACACCCGCACACATCGCACAGACACCCGCGCACACTCCAATCATGATGGGTCTGATGGTCTGGGAGGTGAGGCTGACCTGTGCGGCCGTGGGAAAGTTCATGTGAGTTCATGCAGTGAAGCATGAACTCACATGAACCCTCTGAGGGCACCGCAGCTACTTCAAATGAACAGCTGATCAGCATCACCTGATACCTCAGCTGTTCATTTGAAATAACCGGCGGGAGAGCGCAGCACAAAACGGGAAAGCCGGCGGTGAAGTCTTTTCCCTGCCGGCTTCCCCGCCTGGGTCCTTCGCTCCCTGCTCCTTGGTGCTGCGCTCCCCGCCCGGTCCTAACTTACGATCGGGATGTGAGGTGGCGGGGGGAGCGCAGGATCGGGGTGGGAGGCTGCGGGGAAGCAGTATGGGGCTGTGTGATTGTTTAAAAGCTGGCGGCTTTTTACCGCCTGCCGGCTTTTAAACAATCAGGAGAATTCTCTCACGCTGGGATGGCATTCCGATATTAGCGTCCCATTGACTTGCATTGGTTTCCGGTATCGGAATCGGCGATATCCGATACTTTTTGGGTATCGGTCCGATCCAATCCGATCCGATATTTCCCGATATCGGAAGGTATCGCTCAACATTAAGTAATACATAAGAATAATATGTACTATGTCTGACCACTACAAACACTCATCTGAACTGGTCCAAGTGCTGTCAGGTTTTTTCACGGGCAGCACTTAGACAATACGGTCGTGTGAATATAGGCTTATGATGCATCTGGTAATAAACATGTTAAGGATGGGCCGCTACTCATGGGCCACTGCTGTGTGCTTGCCCCCCAGGCTAAAATGTGCCAGCCAGCCCCTGCTGCACCGGGTGCCAGAAAACCTAGATACACCTTTGGAATAGGTATCCTGCAAAGTAAGGATGGGGTTTGGTGTTTTTAAATGATTTTATTGACTCTGTGCATTTATATTTTGTATCAATAATATGATATGGTTATATATATCTTCTGGATATCAGGAGGGCTTATCCCTGTGCCTTGACTCTCTCCTTCTCCTTCGATGTCCTGTATAGGCCAAAAAAAACTACGCGTTTCGAGGACTCACAGTTCCTCTTCGTCAGCTTCTCGCTGGTAGTCAAACTGGTAACCTAATAAAGTCCAAACGCCCCCACAAAGATAATACAACCAAAGAAATGGAGGAAGATCCAATACTAACAAGACGGTGCAAAAGGACATATGGAGGTGCAATAGAACTAAGATAGAATTCCAATAAGAATAGACTGTGTGTGAAAAAAATAATAATAAAAAAGACTTTGTTCAAACTTTCACAATTAGTTAAAAATGAATAAAAATTATATACTTATATTTCTGATGGCTATAAAAAACAGTCTGTTAATCAGTGTATATTACCAGGATAGTATAAATTCGGCACTTAGTACCATCCAGAGATAAAAAGGAAAAAATGAAGGAGAAAAATAAAAACATTATATAGTATCTCCAATAGGGGTATCAATGTATAGAAACAAATACATATATAAAATAGGTGGATTCAAAGGAATATATCCAAAAGACATATTATATTGATAAAATATAAGGAGGTTCATAAAAGTGCAATGTAAATGTTCAATTGGTACTGGGATAAAAAATACATACAGTATATACCGCTGCGAGTTGAAGGCATACAGCTGACTCTCGTGATTAAGGCCCTTCAGAGCCAAGCTATTTAATGTGAAGATCCATTTGGATTCCATCCGCGACATTAATCTCAGGTAATCACCTCCCCTCCATTTTCTGGGGACTAATCGGATCCCACAAAACTTAGTGTCCTTATAAGATTGGTTGTGGAACTTCCGGTAGTGCCGGGACAGTGGATGCCCTTCAAAACCTTCATTCATGTTGATAAAGTGTTCCTTCAGCCTTTTGATAACTTGCGCTTTGTACAGACATCTCCTCCTGCCAAGGCATAAAAAGGGCGTGGCTTGGGGTGTGGATAGGGGCGTGGCCAGACTACGCGTGCCGCATGGTTTCGCCCTCTTTCTAGTCCTCATAGGTTGGCGGTATGCTTGTACTGAGCAGATCTGGGATATCAGTGATTAGGTCCCATATTGTGCACTGTAAGGTCTGGAAAAGCTCCTTCTATCCGTCTCTGTAGCACCAGAGGAAGAACAGAGGGGAAAAGACAGGATTTTCTACATGTCGCGTTATGTAGATGTTCTGCAGATTTATCACAACCGTCCACAAGAAGAAACTGCCATCACAGAGCCGCCTTTAGCTGTTGGAAAAGTTTAAACTTAGTTTTGAATAGTTGCTATAGCCAACAAGGACTTTCTATTTTTGCTGGGTCACATGATGCTGGTGCTGGGTGATGTCATGTGACGGAATGTTGTGGGTGATGATGTCACAGAGGGCGTTGTGATGTCACCCTTGGGGTATATAAGGGGGCTCCATCCACCTGGAGCTCATATCTCATTGGCCATATCTTGGTGCTGAGATACCCCCTGGAGACAATGAGGATCGCCATATTGTTTCTGTGCTGTACCCTGTTCTACCCTGTGAATTACCATAGGCTGCCGGTGAGTACCTGTCTATTATTACATATGGAGGACGTTTAGAATCAGCTGCGGCAGGGGAAGGGGATGGGGAGGGGGGTCCTGTAAGAATTTACCTGCGGGAATAAGAGGTTATGGCAGGGAAAGGAGCTTAGGAAGTGACAGTCAGAGGGGATATAAGTGTGGGGTGACCCCTCTGACTCCCACATTCCTGCCTTGTCCTTGTAGTGATTAATGACTTTGGTGTTGTCCCTTATATATCACTTTGCAGTCACCAGTGATCGCTCCGCACTGTGATCCTAAACTACAGTCTCATTTACCTTTTTGCAAACGCCCAGAAGGGGAGGAGTGACATCACACCCATGTGAGCAGATCCCGCCCACTTTTACTGCAGTCGTAATGCGAGCTAGCTGTATTCTGTTTTCATGGAAATATCAGCAGCTGCTCCCCCTAGTGTTTACAAGATGAAAACATCAAAAGAGTTAAAATATTTTTTTCAGATTTTATACCATTAAAACCTTTTTAAATATATATGTGTATTTATATATAAATATAAATACTTTACAATTTTACAATTGTAAAAAAATTGCTGACACTTTCCCTTTAAAAGATCTAAAGACGTTCTGCTTCATGTGCCATTGTGACCAATCACAGCACAGATTATATTTTTTAAACTTTTCTTGAAAAACTGAAGCTGCTCCGTGATTGGAAATCATGTGGAAGGGTTCTCTTTTAGACATTTAGTTAGGTCCAAAGTATCAGTGACATGATGGATAGAACTGTGCAATGATGTCACAGAGGGCTTTGTGATGTCACCCCTGGGTATATTAGAAGCCTCGGCGCATCTGCAGCTTGTATCTCATTGACCATACCTTGGTGCTGAGAGACCTCTGGAGATGATGAGTATCATCCTATCATTTCTGTGCTTTACGTTGCTCTACCCCCCACATTACAGTACACTGAGGGCGAGTATGTTCTCATCAATATGGAGGTCACAAGGATCAGCTAATGAGAATATCGCCTCTTGCAGGACTTCTCATACTGGACACGTGACCGTCCGTCATATGAAAGTCCAACTGTAAATAATATTCCATGGACCCTGGAGGTGAATCCCAAACTTCTTCCTGATCTTCTCAATGGGATATTTCTGAAAGTTGCTTGATAATGTATCCATCACTGTATAATAACAAGGGCTCTCTGTTTGACTGGATTGGGTATAAATATACAGGACTTTATTATGTTTTTTTTCTTTATTATAGGATGACCCACTACCCGTGGATCTCAGAAGAAGCACCTATCAAGCTTCCATCAATCTTCCTCTTTGGCTCTTCCGTGACGCAGTTTTTGTTGCGGTGATGACACTACTGACAATACTAGAGTATTTGGCCTTAAGTCTTGTCCTGAGCAAGTGGGCAATGTCTGAACCTGGTGAAACAATCAGAAAACTCCTGAGAACAAAACCATTCTGAAGGAACAAAGTGCTTGTAAGGAGCCGATTTGCATCCCTCAGATTCAGAAGCAAGACTCCAGGAGAACACCTGTCCTGCCCAATGGCAAATGTTCTACTCCATCCATGGCTCCTGCACCGCAGGATGCGAAAAAGGTTCCTAGTTGCAACTATAAAGTGGCGTTCAGTGATATTGTCTGGGTCAGAATGATCCCTCACAACAATATAGGAAGAAGAGCTCGAAGTTCCACGGAGCATAAAGAGAGGTTACTGATTTTTCAGAGAAGCCAACAACCCAGAATTCCAGAGCCAAGAGCACCAGAACCTAGAACACCAGAACCTACCATGTCAGAACCTAGTATGTCAGAACCTAGAATGCCAGAGCCTGAAATGCCTACAACACCTCAACCCAAAATCAAGAGGAGAAGATGTTTCCTTAGATGTCTTAGAGGCGAGGAAGATTGAGAAGGCAACTGCTTGAACTTTCCCATTGCTCGTGTTTTCATCACAGGTTAGTCCTATACATGCTGTCTGATGGGCACCATCTTACTACATACAATGCAGCATTGCACCTGAAATCGCATGGATATTTTGTCACACACTTGCACTTTAGCACCTTATCATATGGCGCATATATCTATGAACGCTTTGCTAAGTATCACTGTCTAGTATGTGCTTCTGATGAACCTATTTTAGGAAAACGTGTCGAGGTTTGGCATACTATGTACTTGAGTTTGGCGTACTATGTGCTTGTTGGTAAATTCTATTGCCATCTATAATCTACTAGATATTATAATGTCTCTGGTGGGATGCCCCATGCCGAATTGTTGATAACTGACTATGAGCATTGTCCTCTATTTCTTATCTACTATGGTTACAGGTTGATGTGAAGAGAGCTGTGCCATTGGTAGCGATTTTTCTACTGATTTGTCAGTTATATTTATGTTAGTTTAGCAAATTTCTGCTTGTAGGGTCTAATGTTTTACCATAGTGTATGTTCTGTGAGCTAAATTGTCATACTTATGCACTAGATAGATTATAAATTGTGATGCTTATGTACAAGATAGATTATTAGTTTAATCGGTGATTTTTTAAATATTTTTTAGCATCAGGAGACTCAAGAATCGCATCTTACAGAAGACAAGAAGCCTAAATGCTGAAGGGTGATGACCTGTTGATGGCCCACAGCTGGAGGGTCATTACCTCTTGATGGCACAAAACTGGACAGAAGATAAAAACATTTGATGGCACACAGCCGGAGGGTGATGATCTATTGATGGCCATAGCCAGAGGGTCATTACCTGTTGATGGCACACAGCCGGAGGGTGATGACCTATTGATGACCATAGCCAGAGGGTCATTACCTGTTGATGGCACACAGCTGGAGGATGATGACCTATTGATGGCCATAGCCAGAGGGTCATTACCTGTTGATGGCACACAGCCGGACAGAGGATAATTACCTGTTGATGGCACACAGACGGATGGTCATTACCTGTTCATGGCGCACTGCCGGATGGTCATTACCTATTGATGGCACACAGCCGGAGGGTGATGACCAATTGATGGCCATAGCCAGAGGGTCATTACCTGTTGATGGTGCACTGCCGGATGGTCATTACCTGTTGATGGCACACAGCCGGATGGTCATTACCTGTTGATGGCACACTGCCGGATGGTCATTACCTGTTGATGGAACACAGCCGGAGGGTGATGACCTATTGATGGCCATAGCCAGAGGGTCATTACCTGTTGATGGCGCACTGCCGGATGGTCATTACCTGTTGATTGCACACAGCTGGAGGGTGATGACCAGTTGATGTCGGACTGCCGGATGGTCATTACCTGTTGATGGCACACAGCCGGACAGAGGATCATTACCTGTTGATGGCACAAAGCCGGTCAGAGGATAAGATCTTTTGATTGCATACACCGGGTCCCTCCCTGATAACAGGGAACCCTGGGGAATACTCGTCATCTTGATCCCCCACTGACTAAATACTTGCTCCACCTCAGCCTACACCATCATGGAGGACACTTCCACCTGTGTCCACTGTAAGGTTCGACTTTCTTTTATCATTTCAGCAGATTAATAAACATCATAAAGCTGTAAAACTATCGAGTAATTTATTATAAATTATTATAAAGAAATATAAAGTATAATAGATAGCTATAGAGGGCACAGAAGACGACTAACTATAGTAAGCATGGTATCGCCTGATATATACTGTATATTCTAGATGGCGCTATTACACTAAATACATCACAACCTCCAGGGTGATATTACCGTACAATGTGAGATCACTAATAATGGCCACAGATTATGAGAAAATGACCAGCTCCATAGTCCTGGAGTTATTATAAATGTCTCTAGTGTGAGGCAGGGACTGGACGAGTGTTGGAGGGAGGTATATTCCCCCAGGACGTCCTTTATGTATCCATGCTGTAGAATCTGCCGTATACTTCTGTTCTAGCAGTCAGACATTTCACTCTGCAAATCACAGGCTCAACATTGTGTAAAACTACCACCGTATATAAGAGCACTCAGAATAAAAACTAGCGGCATGCCGTGCACTGCCCACGTCATGTGTACGGGATACAGGACCTGCAGGACCTGGTACGGCCATTATAGTTGATAGATTAATGATACCTGTGCAGATGAAGGGAAAAAAATATGTGCAACAGCAGGAGGAGAAAGTCTCAAAATGTAATTTGAAGAGTATAATAGAGAAATGGGAAACTTCTGGAGATGCAGATAAGTGGTACCAGGGCGAAACGTAAGTGCAGTCAGACAAGGGAAAAGTGCAAATGATCCAGCGTAAAGGTTTGTTTAGTAGAAAAAATATTAAAACTTAGCTTTTATTAGCCATATAAAACACTGCTCCACAAAGAATACAGCAAATGTGCAACTATCATAGCTTACAGACCTACACGTTTCAACAAATCATGTCTTAATTATGGCCCTACTACTAGAATGACAAAAAGGCATATATATATATATATATATATATATATATATATATATATATATATATATATATCCACGTGCCTGTATGACCTCCCTACAACGCCTGGGCATGCTCCTGATGAGGTTGCGGATGGTCTCCTGTGGGATCTCCTCCCAGACCTGAACTAAAGCATCCGCCAACTCCTGGACAGTCTGTGGTGCAACGTGACGTTGGCGGATGGAGCGAGACATGATGTCCCAGATGTGCTCAATCGGATTCAGGTCTCGGGAACGGGCGGGCCAGTCCATAGCTTCAATGCCTCCATCTTGCAGGAACTGCTGACACACTCCAGCCACATGAGGTCTGCCATTGTCCAGCATTATGAGGAACCCAGGGCCAACCGCACCAGCATATGGTCTCACAAGGGGTCTGAGGATCTCATCTCGGTACCTAATGGAAGCCAGGCTACCTCTGGCGAGCACATGGAGGGCTGTGCGGCTCTCCAAAGAAATGCCACCCCACACCATTACTCACCCACTGCCAAACCGGTCATGCTGAAGGATGTCACTCTCCACGGCGTCTCCAGACTCTGTCACGTCTGTCACATGTGCTCAGTGTGAACCTGCTTTCATCTACGAAGAGCACAGGGCGCGAGTGGCAACTTTGCCAATCCTGGTGTTCTGTGGCAAATGCCAAGCGTCCTGCATGGTGTTGGGCTGTGAGCACAACCCCTATCTGTGGACGTCGGGCCCTCATACCACCCTCATGGAGTCGGTATCTAACCGTTTGTGCAGACACATGCACATTTGTGGCCAGCTGGAGGTCATTTTGCAGGGCTCTGGCAGTGCTCCTCCTGTTCCTCCTTTCACAAAGGCGGAGGTAGCGGTCCTGCTGCTGGGTTGTTGCCCTCCTACGGCCCCCTCCACATCTCCTGGTGTACTGGCCTGTCTCCTGGTAGCGCCTCCAGCCTCTGGACACAGCCAACCTTCTTGCCACAGCTCGCATTGATGTGCCATCCTGGATGAGCTGCACTATCTGAGCAACTTCTGTGGGTTGTGGAGTCTGTCTCATGCTACCACGAGTGTGAAAGCACAACCAACATTCAAAAGTGACCAAAACATCAGCCAGAAAGCATTGGTACTGAGATGTGGTCTGTGGTCCCCACCTGCAGAACCACTCCTTTATTGAGGGTGTCTTGATAATTGCCAATAATTTCCATCTATCCTCTATTCCATTTGCACATCAGCATGTGAAATTGATTGTCAATCAGTGTTGCTTCCTAAGTGCACAGTTTGATTTCACAGAAGTTTGATTTACTTGGAGTTATATTCTGTTGTTTTAAGTGTTCCCTTTATTTTTGGAGCAGTTTATATAGATACATACAGTGAGTACGGAAAGTATTCAGACTCCTTTAAATTTTTCACTCTTTGTTTCATTGCAGCCATTTGATAAATTCTAAAAAGTTCATTTTTTTCTCATTAAAGTACACTCAGCACCCCATCTTGACTGAAAAAAACAGCAATATAGAATTTTTTTGCAAATTTATTAAAAAAGAAAAACTGAAATATCACATGGTCATAAGTATTCAGATCCTTTGCTCAGACACTCATATTTAAGTCACATGCTGTCCATTTCCTTGTGATCCTCCTTGAGATGGTTCTACTCCTTCAATGGAGTCCAAATGTGTTTAATTAAACTGATAGGACTTGATTTGGAAAGGCACACACCTGTCTATATAAGACCCCACAGCTCACACTACATGTCAGACCAAATGAGAATCATGAGCTCAAACGAACTGCCCAAGGAGCTCAGAGACCGAATTGTGGCAAGGCACAGATCTAGCCAAGGTTATAAAAGAATTTCTGCATTACCCAAGGTTCATAAGAGCACAGTGGCCTCCATAATCCTTAAATGGAAGAAGTTTGGGACCACCAGAAGTCTTCCTAGACCTGGCCGTCCAGCCAAACTGAGCAATCGTGGGAGAAGAGCCTTGGTGAGAGAGGTAAAGAAGAACCCCAAGATCACTGTGGCTGAGCTCCAGAGATGCAGTAGGGAGATGGGAGAAAGTTCCACATAGTCAACTATCACTGCAGCCCTTCCCCAGTTGGGCCTTTATGGCAGAGTGGCCAGATGGAAGCCTCTCCTCATATGAAAGCCCGCATAGAGTTTGCTCAAAAACACATGAAGGACTCCCAGACTATGAGAAATAAGATTCTCTGGTCTGATGAGACGAAGATAGAACTTTTTGGTGATAATTCTAAGTGGTATGTGTGGAGAAAACCAGGCACTGCTCATCACCTGCCTAATACAATCCCAACAGTGAAACATGGTGGTGGCAGTTGTTAGAACCCTCCTGTTAGTTTTTTCTATTTTGTGGTCATGTGACCTTCTGCCTATTTATTCCAGCTCCGCCCTTCAGGCTTTGCTGGACTTCAGTGTTACTTTGACTCTTAATCTAGCCAGGTGCTTTGTACCTACTGTATCTCTCTAGTTTGTTTGGTCCTTGGACCACTAAGTACTTTTGTCTGTTTGTCTTCTTCTGCTACTACTTCTGCCAGGAGGTGTCCAGTTTTGTCCCAGTCCTTAGTTCTTTTAGGGACCCCTCCCTTTAATCTATAGGTCTGTGTTCAGATTAGCCGCGGACATAGGCGGGTCTGTTTGCAAGGAACAGGTTGCCCGCTGCATCGTAAGGAATCAGCTTAGTCCTATTGTATGGACAGATTTCCTCTCTTTCCTTAGTTCTTGTAGCAGATCATAACAGCAGTATCATGCTATGGGTGTGTTTTTCAGCTGCAGGGACAGGACGACTGGTTGCAATTGAAGGAAACATGAATGCGGCCAAGTACAGAGATATCCTGGATGAAAACCTCTTCCAGAGTGCTCTGCACCTCAGACTTGGCCAAAGGTTCACCTTCCAACAAGACAATGACCCTAAGCACACAGCTAAAATAACAAAGGAGTGGCTTCAGAACAACTATGTGACCATTCTTGACTGGCCCAGCCAGAGCCCTGACCTAAACCCAATTGAGCATCTTTGGAGAGACCTGAAAATGGCTGTCCACCAACGTTTCCCATTCATCCTGACGGAACTGGAGAGGATCTGCAAGGAAGAATGGCAGAGGATCCCAAAATGCTGGTGTGAAAAACTTGTTGCATCATTTCCAAGAAGACTCATGGCTGTACTAGCCCAAAAGGGTGCTTCTACTCAATACTGAGCAAAGGGTCTGAATACTTATGCCCGTGTGATATTTCAGTTTTTCTTTTTTATTAAATTTTGCAAAAATTTCTTCATTTCTGTTTTCTTTCAGACAAGATGGGGTGCAGAGTGGACTTTAATGAGAAAAAAATGAACTTTTTAGAATTTACCAAATGGCTGCAATGAAACAAAGAGTGAAAAATGTAAAGGGGTCTGAATACTTTCCGTACCCAGTGTACATGCATGGAAATAAATGCAGAATTATATTTCTTAATACTGCAGTATCAGATCCTGTCTTGAATTTAACCCCTGTGGTATCCAATGTGAAAATCCACAGGGACTCCCCTGATGAATTACAATTGAGGAAATCATGAATTTTATATTCTCTATCATTACTTAAGGACATAAAACTATCTGTTTTAACCGCATGTAGACACGCTTTGCACCGATTGGCTCCACATCTGAAGAAACCTTTTGTGCTGAGCCAATTTGGTTGTACAGTATTAGTCTCACTCAGGGGTGGATTAAGAGTAGCAAGGGCCCCCTCCACACACCTGATTTATCACGTGACATGTCACATGATCCCCGTGATAGATCATGTGATAGTTCACGGGAAATTAATTTGGCATAATATTAATTGTGCTGCCCCATCTGAGAGCAGCACAATATTGGGGCAGATACCCTGATTCCAGCGATGTGTCACTTTTTCAGCTGCTTGTTGTCATTTTGAGAAAATCACCGTTTTATCTGCTGCAGATCTAGCAGCTCTCTGAATGCTGCGCTCTGTATAGCCCCGCCCACACCACTGATTGGCAGCTTTCTGCCCATGCTCAGTGTACACAGAAATCTACTGATCAGTGATGGGGGTGGGGTCCTACAGAACTTACTAGTCATCTAGTAATAATTACCTTCTGACAAATCAATGATTTTATCAAAACAACACTAAGCAGCCCAGTAAGTGACACATTACTGGAATCAGTGCCTCTAACCCTACATTATGCTGCTCTCAGATTAGGTGGCAAAAACCTGATGACAGATTCCCTTTAAAGGAGCTGTAAACACAAAAAAAGTTTGTATTAAAAAATACAAGCCATTTGTTAAATTAACTTTTTTTCATTGTTAATTCACATTAGACTGTATCTTCAACACTTTTGTCAGCAGGTCTTATTACAGACTCTGAATAGGGCAGCTCTCTCCCTCTCCCTCAGCAGAAAGTCACAGCATGGTTAAAAAACGGGATCTTTTATGATTTTCTCATAATAAATAAAAAAGGACATGCAAGTCCTCCAAACTATTTTCCGTTTCTGTATAGGGGAGGTCCTAAATCTTTCTTGTTCTTTAGTTGATCACATGTCAAAAAGGCAAAGCATTTACTATGAACTCGCCTAAAAAAATATACACTTGGAGAGTAATATCATCATTTGCATGTAAATATTCCTTGACTCTAAGGGCTCGCTCACACTGTCGTATAACACGGCCGAATGCTATGTGATGTTTTATCGGATAGGACTCGGCCCTATGTTATACTATGGGACAGTGCAGATCTGCGATTATTGGCATGAGAAAATAATCTCATTCGATATTCGGACCATGTGCACCCATACAAGTCTACGGGTGCACGTAAAACATTGGACTGCACTCGGATGTCATCCAAGTGCAGTCCGATGAACACTCACAGA